>NC_082383.1:19072381-19122381 GCF_031168955.1 Gadus macrocephalus
CCGCTGTCCGCTAGGATGAGGAGGAGGTCCTTCAGGGTGGAGGGCGGGAGAAAACATCGGGATTCTCTGAACTTCATCAGTTCGTGGATCTCCGGGGGCGGGAGACGAGCACGTGCATGGCCCGACCAGCCGTCTGTTGGAGTTTATGGTCACGGTTAAAGTCCACGTTGGTTAGCCTTCATCAGTTGAGAAACAGTTAACTGATAATAATAATAATAATAATAATAATAATAATAATAATAATAATAATAATAATAATAATAATAGTAATAATAATAATATGCTCTGTAAGGTGACCTTGGGTGTCTTGAAAGGCGCCTCTAAATTAAATGTATTATTATTATTATTATTATTATTATTATTAATAACATTATTAATCATATTTATAACAATGACATATTTGATTTTGGTATATCTAAGAACTACCAAAGCCCCCAAAAAAGACAATTATATTCAAAACAAAAATAGAATTTTTCTATATGAAAAATATGAAAACAAAAAGCCTACAATCAACCATAACCGCATTGGCGCTCTTGGATGTTATTGCAACAGTAGCAGATCAGAGCCACATTCAAACGCGTCAATTAGAGGTCGCATCTCAGCCAACTGGAAGATTTATTAAGGATTAGAACACTTCACACCTGCCGCAATGGGCGCGAGGCCAAGTTCATCCCACACACACACACACACACACACACACACACACACACACACACACACACACACACACACACACACACACACACACACACACACACACACACACACACACACAGGGGTCTTGTCTCCCAGTTTACACAAAGGGTTAACCCACCCAGGGTCCTAAGACCCATCCTTGCAGGCCACGCCCTCTCAATTGTGACCGTTCTTCTCGGGAATCACACCACTATAGGCCCCGCCCCACTATAGGCCCCGCCCCCACTATAGGGCCCGCCCCCCGCTGGACCACATTGAAATTGGCCGTGAGCCTTGTTGCCAAACATTAGAATCTGAGGAGCATCCCTACAGTCACCACCCACACTGAGACCTGAGAGCTGAACCCAACCACTGTAGATACTAAAGGTAGAACGTACAGTAGACAGACACAGAGTTATTATATTATTTTATTTTATTTTTAGAGATTGTTGCACCTTGACTGAAGTGTAAACGAGGTGTGCATGATTGCGTCAGTTATGGGACGGATACAGTGCGTGTCACTGGTGCTCCTCGTATACTTTTACACTCAGACATGTAAGTACTTTTACTTTTATTTCATGTCTCATATCGTTCACGTGATTTATTTAATCAGTTAGTGATAATTTTTGTTTTGTGCTGTTAATGCCGTTTGAATCTAATACCATGGGAGCCTACTGTTTTGCCCTTGTGCATGTGCATTATTGTGTATTATTAGATTAATTTATATAAGAGCTTATCTTAAATGTTATTTTAAACGTCTCACTTTCGATGGGTTATTGCCCACTTTGACAGCACCGGATGCCGCGGATGGGGGAGGGGGCAATTATACCCCCAATGTAGTTCAAACCCGCTCCTTTCTCTCCTCTGCTCTGCGGAAAGTAAACACGCACAATTAATTGTGAATTTATAGTGATCAATAATATTTTAATAACATGCAATATTAAGACCTGCACTGACTGAATTCTCTTCTTTAATGAGAATGGCAGGACTCTTTCTTTGATTTCAATCTCGCGGGGCATCCGAAGGACTTGAACCCGGTTGCTTTTCATTTGTTGGGGTTCGAGTTTCACGGGGGGGAGCGCCAGCCAATGGGATGCGAGGAATGTGCCCCCCCCCCCCTTCTGACCCGTGTTTCGAGGAAACTCTGTCGATGCGTCCTCCTCTGCGCGTCTTTGATGTATTCTGCGCGTAGTATTTGTAATAGCAGCGTTACTAACGAATTATTGGAACCGGAATGGATTTGTTATATAACATGAAAACAGGTGGATTCATTCCTCCACCTCCTCCTCCACCTTGAGAGGTTTACCACACCCCAAGACTGGTCTCGGCATGCGTTCTTCTGCAGATGACGTCACGGTTGATGGGTCCTCCCCCCCCCCCCCACACTCACACACACACACACACACACACACACACACACACACACACACACACACACACACACACACACACACACACACACACACACACACATACCCTCTCAGTTCTGCGTCCAAACGGCTCCTCCTTCGTCTGTTTATCTTAAACCACATTCCTCAGTCCCTCCATCCAAACGTCCCCTGAGTCACTTCAAGATGTGAGCTGGTTGGTTCGGTCAGAGGCGTGTTGGGACCAGTGCCCATCCCACCACACACACACACACACACACACACACACACACACACACACACACACACACACACACACACACACACCACACACACACACACACACACACACACACACACACACACACACACACACACACACACACACACAAACCCACACACACACACACACACTCAGGACCGCAGCGTGGTGGTCAGAGGTATTTGACACTTGACAATAGAGGAGTAGAGAGGATCAAAACAAGTGAAGGAGCTAAATGTCTGTGAGATCAGAGCTCTGATGGAAGAATTTTTGATTTATGAGGAAATATCGGATCGGTCTCCTGTCACCTTGTCTTCTGAGGAATGATCGGCAAATCGATTAACCACACACACACTCTCTCTCTCTCTCTCTCTCTCTCTCTCTCTCTCTCTCTCTCTCGCTCTCGCTCTCGCTCCCGCTCTCTCTCTCTCTCTCTGTCTCTCTCAATTTGATTGATAAAAATAATTGTATTGGCTTGTAAGGTTAACATGTACATGTACATTAAAAAAGCTGTTCACCAGCGAAGCCATAAACACCAGTAGCCTCCCACACCTATCTGCTGGTTCTGACGGTCAATCAATAACTTATCATCCTCTCTCTGTTCGTCCACTGTTCCACTTGAACACACTGTGTTTGTGTGTGCGTGTGTGTATGTTTGTGTGTCTTTGTGTGTGTGTGTGTGTGTGTATATGTGCGTGTGTTTATGTGTACGTGTGTTTGTGTATGTATCTTTGTGTTTGTATGTGAATGTGTGTTCTATGTCCATGTGTGTGTGTGTGTTTGTCTTCCACTAATCCCTTATCCTGGAAACGGTGATCGGCTCGTTTAGTGGAAGACTGGTGCGCGTTTGTTTTTCTTTGTGTTGTTCTTGGTTCTCGTGTCTTTCGAGGAAAGCAGCTCGGTATAAAACAAAGGAAAGCGAGCCCCTTAATCATTCATGAGGATCAGAGACGATGGCTTTGCAATCCAACGCTTTTTCGTCTCTATATGGACATAATTAGAGTCATAAACAACATGTTTAACTTTGTGTTGTTTAGCTTTTGGTGTTTATTATTTTTACAATAACCTTGATGTGCATTCCTGGTTTAGATGAGATTAAGCCTAGGGTACTATTTATAAATAATATAATAACAGAAATGGGGGTTTAACAGCAGATTTACTGGACAAAATAATAACAATTAAAAAGGGATTTTGAAGATGAATATGAAAGCATCTACAAGCAATCAAACAAGGAAAGTCTTAGAGGAACCACACACACACACACACACACACACACACACACACACACACACACACACACACACACACACACACACACATACACGTGGCACACACACAAACATGTGACACACACAACATGTGCTGCAGACATGCACCATCTACTATCAGGACTTTCTGACCCCTGACCTCTCACCAGTCAGTCATGGTCACGGTCGGTTGGGTCCTCTCGACCAATGGGCTCGCCCCCCCTCCTCCCTCCTCCCTCCTCCCTCCCCCAGGAGCTGTCAGGAGCATGTGTGTGTGTCTTGGGTTCCGGCCCCGTCCCCAGGGGCCCCGCAACGGCCCTCTGTCTGGGGTGGGGTGACGGAGGGGGTGAGGGAGGGACTAGGGGGGAGGTTGGATGAGGGAGGGGTGGGGTGCGACGTTCATATTGGTCCATCAAGCTGGGTGGGTCTTTGCATTAGAGAGCATAAGAAAGGTTGTTGGGTGGGTGGGGGGGGGGGGGGGAGGGGGGGGGGTTGTAGGGTTGTTCAGGGGGGGCTCTCAGTGAAGGTTAGGGTCTTTGTTCCACCGACGATGGGTGTGTCCTGAAGGGTCGAGGGTCGTTGTTTTTCTGATCCCTGAGAACGATAAGGGAGTGAATGGGTGTGGCCCGGCTGTCATGTTTGCTCATGTGTTCATGCGCCCACGTGTTCACTTGTTAACGTCTTCATGTGTCCATGCGTTCATGTGTCCATGTGTTCATGTGTTCATGCGTTCACGTCTTCACGTGTGCATGTGTTCGTGCGTTCATGTATTCATGTGTTGATGTATTCAAGTGTTCATGCGTTCACGTCTTCACGTGTTCACGCGTTCATGCGTTCATGTCTTCATGCATTCATTTGTTGATGTAGTCATGTGTTCATGCATTAATGTCTTCCTGCCTTCATGCGTTCGTGTGTCCAGGTGCGCTGGCCCCGTGCAGCTCCTCCGATTTCCAGTGTGGGACGGGGGTGTGCATCTCGTCCCGTTGGGTGTGTGACGGCGCCAACGACTGCGGCGACGGCAGCGACGAGCTCATGGGAATCTGCAGTGAGTACCGGGCCACGCCCACGTCTAGTCTGTCGCTGCGACTCACACAGTGAAGCACCACGGGAACGAGAGCCGCGCCGCAGACACCACAACAAACATCGGACTGAGAAGAACACGATAAAGTTAGATTCTACATTTAGCAGACGCGGAACAGATCATACACCCTTACAAACCGACGGCAAAGTCAGCCACGAAGGCGACAGCCGGCTCGTCAGGAGCAGTCAGGGTGAGGCATGGGTGAGGGACATCTTGGCAATCGCTAGGAGGAGCCGGGGTTACAAGTCAACCTGCTCTACCCCCTGAGCTAAGCCGATTTCTCGACCGTCTCTCCTCTCTCCTCTTTCCTCCCTCCAATCTCCTCTCTCCTCTCTCCTCTCTCCTCCCTCCTCTCTCCTCTCTCCTATCTCCTCTCTCCTCTCTCCTCTCTCCTCCCTCCTCTCTCCCCTCTCCTCCTCCAGTGTCGCGGACCTGCGCCCCCTCAGAGTTCAGCTGTGGCAGTCGTGCCGTCGAGTGCATCCCCAAGTCCTGGCACTGCGACGGCAAGGCAGACTGCGAGAATGCCGCGGACGAGGAGGGCTGTGGTGAGACGCTGTTTATTTCATGGCCCCGAACACGGCGGCCATCTTGGCCCTGAACACGGTGGCCATCTTGGCCCTGAACACGGTGGCCATCTTGGCCCTGAACACGGCGGCCATCTTGGCCCCGAACGCTCCCCCTGTCCAGCCAGAACCAAGACGGAGCAAAAGATGGTTGATAGTTGAATAATAAGAGAGCACATAGTTAGAATATAATCTCCAAACTTTTTTTGGCTGCGTATAGACCATCTGGTAGAGATGGTTAAGGAAGTTATAATAGCTAAAAACTACTGTATAATCCCCTCTGTACTACTTCATCTCCCTTCTCTGCTTTATAAACTAACCCCCCCCTCCCCCCCCCCCCCCAGCGGTGAGGAGCTGCTCCGCCAGCGAGTTCCTCTGCGCCAGCGGGCAGTGCGTGTCCGGCAGCTTCGTGTGCGACCACGACGCCGACTGCGACGACGGCAGTGACGAGGCCGCCTGCCCCCCGCTCACCTGCAGCCCCTCCTCCTTCCGCTGCAACAACAGCGTCTGCCTGCCGAGGATCTGGGCCTGCGACGGCGACGCCGACTGCTCCGACAGCTCCGACGAGTGGGGGTGCGCGGCCCCGGCGGCGGGGGCCGGCCGCGCGGCCTGCGCCCCCCTGGAGTACCGCTGCGGCGATGGGGAGTGCATCCACGAGAGCTGGAGGTGTGACGGGGGCGCGGACTGCAAGGACCGCTCGGACGAGGCCGACTGCAGTGAGTGACCCGGTCTTTAGGGTGACCTCCTCTTTTAGGGTGACCTCCTCTTTTAGGGTGACCTCCTCTCTTAGGGTGACCTCCTCTTTAGGGTGACTTCCTCTTTAGGGTGACCTCCTCTCTTAGGGTGACCCCCTCTTAGGGTGACCTCCTCTCTTAGGGTGACATCCTCTCTTAGGGTGACTTCCTTGTTTAGGGTGACTTCCTCTTATTGGGGTTATGCCGCCCCTTACGACCCTAACAATACACCCTTGTGCGTTGTGTTCTGGGTGTGGTGCTCTGTGACTGATGTCTCACCCCCCCCCCCCCCCCGCCGTGGACAGCTCACACCACCTGCCGCCCGGACCAGTTTGAGTGCGGTGACGGCTCCTGTATCCATGGCAGCCAGCAGTGCAACCAGCAGTACGACTGCAGGGACATGAGCGACGAGATGGGCTGCGTCAACGGTACAGACACTTCCCTCACACCCTCACTTGCTCCCTCAGATCCTCCCTCCCTCCCTCCTTCCCTCCCTCCCTCCCTCCCACTCTCAGACCTCCCTCCCTCTCTCAAACCCCCCCACTCTCCCTTCCTCCCTCCCTCCTTCTCTCAGACCGTCCTCCCTCCCTCCCTCCCTCCCTCCCTCTCTCCCTCCCTCCTACCCTCCATCCCTCCCTCCCTCTCTCCCGCCCTCCCTACCTCTCTCTTTCTCTCTCCCTCCCTCTCTACGGCCCTCCCTTTCTCCCTCTCTCCCTCCCTCCCTCCCTCCCTCCCTCCATCCCTCGCGCCCTCCCTCCCCCCTCCCTCCACCTCCCCCACCACGGTTTTCCTCCTCCTCTGATGAAGTGTTTGACGCTGAGGGCCGGTCTCTGTCTCCCCCCCCCAGCCTCCCGCTGTGAAGCCCCCTCCCACTTCAAGTGTCGCAGCGGCGAGTGCATCAACATGGAGCGCACCTGTGACGGCCACAACGACTGCCGGGATTGGTCGGACGAGCCCGTGATTGAATGCGGTGAGTTTGAAACGGCGGTCCCCCTCTGACGAGGGAGCAGAGGGAGGGAGGGAGGGAGGGAGGGAGGGAGGGAGGGAGAGAGAAAAGGAGGGAGGGTTGGGAGGGAGAGAAAGGAGGTAAACGATAGATCAACGTGTGACGCTGTGTTCTGCCCCCAGGTACCAACGAGTGTCAGCGCAACAACGGCGGCTGCAGCCACGCCTGTCAGGACCTGCGGGTCGGCCATGCCTGCCTCTGTCCCGCCGGCTACGGGCTGCTGGACGCCAGGCGCTGCGGAGGTACGGCCCAACACACACGCTGGTGCATCTGCACGGAGACAGGCACGGGCAGCGGTGTCCTGGCCACACTCGTGTTGCAGACCTTCACATGTCTAGAACACTTGCATGCGTTGTCCCAGACTACACTATACAACACGAGACCAGGGATTTCAAATTCAAATCCCCCCCCCCCCCTCACCCACCTAACCCTCACTTCACCTCACCTCGTCTCCTTTTTTGCAGCTTTCTTTTTATACTAGTACTATTAATACTAGTATTTTTGCTCAATTTGAATACTTTCAAATATCAAATCCTCAACTTTTGCATTTTTCTGAGGGTACTTTACTGCAGTATTTACTGGGGTATTTCATACTAGTGGAGCATTGGGTGATAGTACCTTTCCCCCACTGGCCACCATGAGGAAGTTGTTTGGTTGCGCATGTTCACTGTGTTTCTGTGGTCCAGTCTCACAGTGTTCCTGTGATCTATCCCTGTAGATATAGACGAGTGCGCGGACCCGGACACCTGCAGCCAGATCTGCGTCAACCAGATCGGCGGCTACAAGTGTGACTGCAGGGAGGGCTACCAGTTGGAGCCCAGCACCAAGGCCTGCAAAGCCATCGGTAAACACTGCACACAGAGATCGTCACAACGATCATCATCCAACGGGTCACCAAATACATTGCTCTCAAAAGTGTGGTAGTTCGCTATTGGTTAGTTGTTAAGAATATACATTATGATAAGATTAACTACATTAAGGAAAATATCTCAGAAAGGTCTCAGCTAATTGAAGATGATGCTAGGTGCTACCCGTGCTAGCTGCAAACTAGGCTAGGTGATAACTGGGCTAGGTGCTACCTGTGATAGCTGCTAACTGGGCTAGGCGCTAAATGGGTTTGGTGCTACCTGTGTTAGCTGCTAACCGGGCTAGGCGCGAACTGCGCTAGGTGCTAACAATGCTAGGTGCTAACCACGCTTCTTGCTAACCTCCCGTCCTGCGGCTCATCAGGCAACGTGGCCTACCTGCTGTTCACCAACCGCCACGAGGTCCGCAGGATGACCCTGGACAAGAGCGAGTACACGCGGGTCGTCCCCCGGCTGAAAAACGCCGTCACCCTGGACCTCCACATCGCCTCCAACCGCGTCTTCTGGTCCGACATCTCCGAGAAGACCATCTACAGGTCAGCCAGCGCTACGACATGTTCGAGATCAGGAGCTGCTAGTTAGCCAGAGCTACGACGTGTGACAGCTCAGAAGCTAGTTGGATCAGATCAGATCAGATTCAAGTGTATTGTCAAGTACAGTCAACAAAATGGAGTTGGAGATTTAAACAGATGTGCAGAAGAGCAATTAACGCGCAGTTCGAATATTATTTGCCATATAGTGTAATATAAGTTAAGTTTGGTATAAATAATAGGGTGGGATAGTGCATAATGTACAGTCTAGTAGTTAGCCGGCACCACATCATGTAACAGATCAGAAGCTAGTAACCAGCGCATCCTCGGAGTTGTGACCCCACATGGAGTCTTTGACCTTTTTGGAGCCCAGTCACAGAGAGAACTCACCTGTGGTTGTTGTTTCTTCTCCCAGCGCTGCCATGGACGCGGCTGCCAACGCCACGCAGCAACATGTCGTCATCGGCGACGGCATCGGCGCCCCCGAGGGCATCGCCGTGGACTGGGTCCACGGCAACCTGTACTGGACAGACGGCATGCACAGCACCATCTCCGTGGCAACCGTCGACGGCAGCCGCCGCAAAACCCTGATCCGCCAGGACCTGTCCCGGCCGCGCGCCATCGTGGTCGACCCCGTCCACAAGTAAGACCCGGTAACCCCCAGGGGGTCAGCGGAGGGACTGGAACCTTCCAGTAGTGCTTTTACCCTATGCCTCCCTCTCTCTCTCTCCCTCCCTCTCTCCCTCCCTCTCTCTCTTTCCTCTATCCATCCCTCCTTCCCTCCCTCTCTCCCTCCCTCCCTCCCTCCAACGCTTCCTCCCTCCCTCCGCTCCAACCCTCCCTCCAACCCTCCCTCCCTCTCTCCCTCCCTCCCTCTGTCCCTCTCTCTCTCTCCCTCCCACCCTCCCTCGCTCCCTCTCTCTCCCTCTCCCTCCCTCCCTCCCTCCCTCCCTCCCTCCCTCCCTCTCTGTCTCTCCCTCCCTCCCTCCCCCCCTCTCTGTCTCTCCCTCCCTCTCTCCCTCCCTTAACATCCTGTCGTTGTGTTCCAGCTTCCTGTACTGGACAGACTGGGGCACTCCGGCGAAAATCGAGAAGGCCGGACTGAACGGAGGGGACCGCGTCGCGTTGGTCACGGACAACATCATCTGGCCCAACGGCATCACCCTGGGTAGGCAGACAGTCGACATGGGTTCAATGCCCAGCAAGGCACCATCACTGTCAGGGTTAGGGGTTCAAGGCCCGGTCTTGCTCAACTGGTAGAGCAAGGCACCACCTGCCAAGGCTGCCAAGGCTGCGGGCCAACGGCAAAGGTCATTCCGGTCTTACCTGTTGTCTCTCTCCCCCCACTGACTCTCCCTCCTCCCCCCTCTCCCCCAGACCTTCTGAACCAGCGCCTCTACTGGGTGGACTCCAAGCTGCACACCCTGTCCAGCGTGGACGTCAATGGCGGGGGCCGGCGCACTGTGCTCGTGGACGAGCAGCGGCTGGCTCACCCGCTGGGTGTCACCGTGTTCGAGGTGAGGGACGACCTTAACATTTACATCAGGGCATTAAGGCAAGGCAAGGCAACTATATTTATAAAGCCCTTTTCATACACAAGGCAGACTCGAAGTGCTTCACGTAAAAAAATGTCTTACAACATAATGAAATAATTAAATTAATCAGACAGGGTTTTATTTGAATAGCTCGGGATGCCACCACTAAACAGTACTGCTCTAACTGCGCCTCTATCGCCGTAGACATCTGTCTCAGCCATTGAGCAATGGAAGGGCAAGAGCTGGTGGATTAAAGAAGTGGAACTAAGTGGACGTTTTCGTGTTTTTCGTCTCCTAGGACCGAGTGTTCTGGACGGATGTGAGCAACAACGCCATCTTCAGCGTCAACCGGTTGACAGGAAGTGATGTCAGAGCGGTGGCGGAGCACCTGTCCTCGCCCGATGACATCGTGATGCACCACAACCTCCGGCAGCCCGCCGGTACGACGCCCTAAAGGCCTTTAAACCGTTTATTAAACAAGTGGAGGACTTAAGTACATATGTTCATACACTTCTTAAATAGATCAGCTTGACTTGATGAGGCTTTTAGTACAGAGGGTCAAACACTGGTTGACAATATGTACTTTTAAATGGGTCATATGGGTACAGATGGTCAAACACTTGTTAAATAAGTTTAAAAGGCGTATAGGGCATTTAAGCTGTTTATTTAACAAGTGTGTACTAACATATGTACTAAAAGTCTAATCAGGCTGTCAAGTCAAGCTGAACCATGCCATCATGCATCTGGGTGGACTTCACTCCACTTGTGATGTCACTAATGGGTGGATTTTGAAATGGCTTGTAATGGCTGATCAACGACACAACCAGAGGTGAAATAGGGGCCCTTTAAATGCTCCATTCAGTACAGTCTGTCAAAGCAACCCGTTACCTCAATGCCGCAAAAACAAGCATAGCACCCGGTCGTTTTCTGGACCATGAGTGGATGAGCAGGCCTCAGTCAATTCAGTCCTGAGTACTAACCTGAACCCCCCCCCCCCCCCAGGCAGGGACTGGTGTGGCTCGGCCAACGGCGGCTGTGAGTTCCTGTGTCTGGCCGCCCCCCAGGTGGGCCCCCACCCCCCCAAGTACACCTGCGCCTGCCCCGATGACATGGCCCTGGCCCGGGACATGAGGCGCTGTGTGCCAGGTACGCCCAGCTACGGCTAAACATACGGTTTAATGGTAGAGGGACACCCTGGTCAGATAAGATAAGGTCAGGGAGGGTAGGGAAAAGCTTAAGTTAAGGCAAAGTAAGTTTGGGTAAGGCTAACTATGCTAAAGTGAGCTAAAGGTAGGCTAAAATAAGCTAAGTTAAACAAAGCTAAGGTAAGACAGGCTAAGGTAAGCTCCTGTGTGCTCAGACAAGCTAAGTTAGGCTAAGCAGCAGAATTTTATAGATATATTTTCAAATTCAAATATACAACTATCCTCCATGTTTTCTGACGGTACTTGAACCCCAACAGCCTCTCCGACGCCCGCCGCCCCCGTCCCACCTCAGCCCCTGGTGACCCGCGAAGCCTTGACCCCCATTCCCCACCGAGCGGTCCAGACCACCGCCAGGACCCCGGCGCCCCTCACTGCCAGACCCCCCACCCGGCCGGTCACCACCCACAGAGCCCCCACCCGGCCGGCCGCCACCCACAGAGCCCCCACCAGGCCAGCCGCCACCCACAGAGCCCCCACCAGGCCAGCCCTCATCTTCAGCACCGCGACGGCCAGGGCGGACCGGGGCACCCCCAAACCGGTGGTCCCCCACACCGCGGGCCCCCACACCGCGGGGCCCGCCCCCCAGGGGGAGGAGCCTGTGAACCCCCTCCCGGACTCCCTTCAGAAGCTGGATGAGATGGGACCTGAGACAGCTCCGTCCAGCCACACAGCGATCTATATCGCCCTGCCGCTCGGTGAGTCCCCGACAGACCCATGCTGCTACCTGGATCCACCTGAATCTAGCTGGATCTAACTGGATCTAGCTGGATCTAACTGGATCTAGCTGGATCGATCTGAATCCAGCTGGATCTAGCTGGATCGATCTGAATCCAGCTGGATCTAGCTGGATCTCGCTGGCTAGACCGCCAACACTAGATACATACACCTCCTACACAGATTCCGTCCCCGGTCAATCTGGTTCCTCCTATTGGCAGACGTATTATTACTTCCATATTCATATATTATATTGAACTACGTCATGGTATCATATAATATATATTTTATTTTTTGAGATTTTTCTTTTTCTTGCATAGTAATGAGAACAGACATGTAACAGAAAGGAGGAAGGCCATGGAGACACTTTGTTATCGTATAAATAGCTCGAGGGGGGGGGGGGGGGGGGGGGGAGGGTTGCCAACCAGTGGCGGTGTTTCGATCCAGCCCCTAGTTTTTAACCATTTTTCCTTGTGTCCATGGACCTCTTGTTTGATCCGACAATGAGCATCACGGGTCAATTTCAATAAAAAGGTCTGAAGTAAAAGTCCATTGTCCAGCTGTAGACAGAAATTATCGATGCCCGCCGGAAGGGGGCACTATATTCCACAGGCATACAAAAGGGCAGCAGACCTGTTCTTATCTGCATTAGACAGATGAATATACTTACATGCATACATATGCATTCATGAATTCACACACAGCATTCTATATGTATACCTTTACCTATACCACACCTGTATCTTATCCAACCCACAGTGATTTCCCTCAGTTTAAATATTGTTGTGGTTGGGAGCTATTGTATCAAACTACTACTCGTGGCCTTATCTCTACTCCTGTAGAGATAAGGCCACGCCCTGATAGCTACCGCCGCTAACAGTCATGTCCGTCCCTCTCGTTTCCCGTGTTGTTCTTCGTGGCTGCAGCGGTCGTCATGGTGGCGGCCTTCGTCAGCTTCCTGTTGTGGAGGAACTTCCGCCTGAAGAACACCAACACCATCCACTTCGACAACCCGGTGTACCAGAAGACCACGGAGGATCAGCTCCACATCTACCGCAGCCAGAGCCCAGATGGCTACTCCTACCCCCCGGTGAGCCCCCAGTCCCAGGGCCATCTCGAATAGAACACCCCGGAAGATTATTGATATATTGAATGTATCAACTGACTATTATTGCCATCCTTTTTCTGACGGAAGATTGCTAAACCTGGGCAAAAGTGGTCAATGGTAGAACTTTCCTGGGATTTTATTCCTGGTCAGATGATTCTAGTACTAATGGGTCTTCATTTACGTTGAGCCTAGTCTAACTTGTTTACGTTGAACCTAGTCTAACTCAAGTTCTTCATTTAGGTTGAACCTAGTCTAACCCCAGTTCTACGTTTACGTTGAGCCCAATCTAACTCCAGTTTTACGTTTACGTTGAGCCCAATCTAACTCCAGTTCTACGTTCATGTTTTGCCCAGTCTAACTCGTGTTCTTTGTTTACGTTGAGCCGAGTCTAACTCCAGTTCTGTTTCCTCTTCTACCAGAAGCAGATTGTGAGTCTGGACGAGGAGGCGGACAACCCGGCATTCTCCGAGAACTAAACGGATACCAAGCTAGCATAACAAGCTAGCATACCAAGCTAGCCCAGGAAGTCCTTTATTCTTGACCACAGCTACCGTGGGTGGAGAGAGCCAGCCCACAGAAACTTCCACACTACCTTAAGGTCTTTTCCACGACTCAGCTGAAGAAGATGAAGATGAAGTTACACGCCCGATGTACAGACGATTTCAGTCCACCGTACCGCAGGGGACCAGAAACTTGCCCCAGGAGATATCAGATGAGTCTGCATGTCTCCGGTCTGCCCCCCCACCTCCACCTCCAACTCCACCTCCACCTCGTCATAGACTCAACAGAACTCCTCACCTACTCCCCTTTACACAGAATTCCGAAATCAACGAATTGTAAATATTTCTTGATCGCTTTCGTCAGTCCGGTGAGAAATGTGCAAATATGCTGTTTGTAAGAACAGCCATCTCTGGTGCAGAGGGTATGGTGTAGGGATCGACCGATACCTACAGATTTTTTAGGGCCCATACGATACAGATTTTTTTTCATCAGCCTTAGCCGATAACCGGTACGCCGATACCAATTTTCTTGAGCCGATAATTGGAGCCGATAATACCCTGGAAATCCAGAGTTCTCGCGAGAGCACAATCACTAATATGGTGTGATGTCGAACCTCTTATCAGTGTCCTGCCCCGTGCCACTATGACCGCAGTTACCTCAGCTGAACCCCTAGGAGAGATCCTTATTTAGTTAATATGGGCGGAATGTTTGACTAAAGCTTGGTAAACACATCTCCATCAGCAGCTCCGCAGAGGTCCAGAGCGCAGGATCAGATGTTTACTTGACGTGTATCAGAGGGACCAAAAGCTCTGGGATGTCTGCACACCAAGGTCCATGACCAGATAGTCACTGAGACACGACAACTGGCACGTCTTTGAGGACGTGCTGACGGAGTACAAGTATTCACCCCCTTTTCATTGTGCTGCACCTCTCTGTACCGTCACCGGGCTAGCGCCCAGCAGTGCCTGTCTGTCGACACACTTTACTCTATTGACTCTTCACCAGTGCCGTTTCAGACACTGGTTCAGTAGTTGGTTAGCCATGGTGGAGTTAAATTGAATTTAAACCGCACCCCTCGAACCTCAAAGTTCGTAGTTCGAAATTCGAAGTTTGAGGTTCACGATCCCCCTCATGCAATAAATCCCAGCATGCATCTCTGCTCACTTGGGTCACACCCCCATCAACAAGCAAAGCGGCCACTGCCGTAAGGTTAACGAGGGTTAAGGCCGGTCGATGTTGGGTTTTTTACGCATTTCCAAGTGGCCTCTCCAGTGTTTTGATGAGAGGGATCTGAGAGTTGATCATTTAGATCGTCCTCTCTTTTGTGACGGGAAAGTTTGTGTTTTGCTTGGTCAAAGCTTTATGTCGGAGACACCTTTGTGCCTTGCAAGCTAAATATTTTGTGGAAATCAGAGGGGTTTGAGAGAAATGTAGGTGTTTACTTCAACAGTGTTACACGTAGTGTATCCAGGTGAAGTCAGAAGTTGGTTAAAGGCACAATCACTGCCATGATGTTTACGACGTTTTTAAGGTTTTTAACGTAGCTTCTAAACAGAGCTCTGATTATGGTGACTAATTGTCCATCAATGTCCTTTAACTGACTGTGTTGATCAAGGGTTTGTAAATACAATGTTCATAAATGTAAATAATTGACATTTGGTCATGATGCCTTGACTTTTTTGTAAATAAATTTATATTTGTATTTATTTTGAAAATGTTTGCCCTGAATGTTCACATGTGCCTCACCATTTATACAATCAATTTGATTATACTGTCCGCCATTTTGTAATCCACCACAAGCTCTTTAGCGTTAGACGTCGAATTCTAATCACGATGTTCTCACACAATGTTGTTTTCCTCAACTTGTAATCAATCTCAGAGGGGTATGTTGAAACGCAGTGGTGATCAATCTTATTTAACCCCCTGGTTACAGAGTGTTCTGTGTTGTGGGTCTTGTAGGAACAACAAGTCTGTAAATTACACAGTTGTACACAGACCCTGATTCAAGGCCATGTTTGAATAAATGTTTTTGAAACCGGTAAACTCCAGAGTCTGATCATTTAATATAAGTGGGACCAAATTTAAGCATAGAAAATGAGAGCATACTTGAATAATAACCCAATAGACCCATAGGGATCTGGGTTATGTCAGGACAGTGGTTATTTCCTTCATGTCTGCCACATATCTCTTAATCCACACAAACCTCCCATTACACCCCCTCTCTACAAAGAACAAATGAGTGCAACAGAAATGTTTTCCAAGTTTGAATACAGCAACAGCTGCCTGCCTGCTGTTGCATAGAAAGCTCAATGAATCACAACCGTTTCCTCGAAAGACCCCCCAAAAAACGGGAATTACAGGAAAAAATACCATAACCAGCCGAACTCCAAACCCCACCCCCCTTGGGATCCGCCGTCATTGGTTGTTTTGGTCGTGCTCCCGAGCGGAGCGCAGTCTCGCTCCGTAGACATCACTAGGGGACTGTGTGTGCGTGTGTGTGTGTGTGTCTCTGTGTGTGTGTATGTGTATAATGCAAAATATAATTTTGCATTATATTATTATGCAAAAGCATAATAATATAATAGTTGCTATAGTTAATAGTTATTATATTGATTATAATAGTAGTATAATAATAATAGTTGTACTAATAGCAAAAGTAATAATAATAGTAAATACTTTTTATAGTAATGGTTACATTTATGTAATATAATATGACAATAGACTTTTGCAATTTCTCGGAAACCAAATAATAGTACATATAACTTCCTGCTGATCACGTTTCCTTATCCCAGGGTCATAACAACCTTCTTACTCAGTAACGGCGTTTGGAATATGAGGCTTGACCAGTCTAGTGAACCTCACGCGGTTTGGCTCTCCTATCAGCTAGAATGGACCACACACACAACACACACACACACACACACAAACACACACACACACACACACACACACACACACACACACACACACACACACACACACACACACACACACACACACACACACACACACACACACACACACACACACACACACACACACACACACACCATAGACGGATTATGACATATCGGGCCCCTGGGCACGTGGACTCCGCAGGCCCCCCCCCCCCCCCCCCCCCCCCCCTTCCAACATAAACACACGCACCCAGAATACACACACACTTATTGGCGATAATAAGTCATTGGCCTATACCTGATGATTGGATTTGTAGCACAGGAAAGGCAACCTCACAATAATTATACAAATAAATGCATCTTTATTTAACCAAAACAGGATAAAAAAATATAGAATTTATGAAATTTTTGGCGATTTGAACGAATTCGAATGCACAGCTTTCAACCACAAATAAAAACGACTTAAAGCAACTCAATACGAACAGTTCCTTACATTAATTGACAGTAATGCATTTCACCTATGAAATGCATTTTTTCCGGGCTCTGTTCCGTGCAAAATCCTCCACGATATCATCAAAGTCCAGTGCATTGGTAAGGTCGCTCTCAATTGCCATGAGAGAAAGTGCCTTGAGGCGTTTTTGTGACATTTTCGTCATCAGTTCATTTTTTATCCTGGACAGAAGAGAGAATGACCGGTCCCCTTCGCAATTACTGACGGGCAGAGTCTGAAAAAGCCGTAGTACTACATAGGCCTACACATTTGGAAACATAGATTGCAGTCCACAATCGAGTATAATTCGTAGCAGTCCTTTTGGGGTTGCATCACCTCCAGGCTTGTTAAATGATCTGAACTGAATAAATTCATTGCTTCAACGCTCCACTTAGAGTTCGCCGTTGCTCCATGTTTAAATGACAGTGACTTGTTCGTGACCGGTCTCAAATTCACAAACTGAAATAGTGCCCCCTATTGATCTTTTTATTAATTTATTTACTCAGTAGTAATAGGCCTACTATTGCTTTTTTCGCTTGAATTTTTGTATTTCTCTACTGATTGCTTCGACAATGCAACATTAAAAGTTACTAACGGTGGGGCCCAGGGCCCCACTGTTAGCAACTTGTGGGGCCCTGGACCCCACTGTTAGTAACTTGTGGGGCCCTGGGCCCCACTGTTAGTAACTTGTGGGGCCCTGGACCCCACTGTTAGTAACTTGTGGGGCGGCTCCCCCCCCCCCCCCCCCTCTCTCTCTCTCTCCTCTCTCTCTCTCTCTCTCTCTCTCTCTCTCTCTCTCTCTCTCTCTCTCTCTCTCTCTCTCTCTCTCTCTCTCTCTCTCTCTCTCTCTCTCTCTCTCTCTCTCTCTCTCTCTCTCTCTCTCTCTCTCTCTCTCTCTCTCTCTCTCTCTCTCTCTCTCTCTCTCTCTCTCTCTCTCTCTCTCTCTCTCTCTCTCTCTCTCTCTCTCACGCACACCATCAACAACCTCATCCATATAGCATTAAGTTCAGGGTCACTCAGAGGGCCGACCTGTAGGGTACAGAAAACATGCGAGAACTTCCTCTAATTGACCTTTCACCTTTGATCTCTGATCTCCCCTGCCAGTGCTTAATGCTCTCTTAGACGAGACCACTGTTTCGCTCTTATTTGCAGGCCAAGCTTTAAATAAGATACAATAATATTTGCATTATATAAAAAAAAATGCATTTTCTCAAAAAGGAAGTTTGACTTGACTTGTAAGCGTGACAAAATGGATGAATGTCGGCTTAAATAGGATATAACACATAATAACGAATCCAAAAAAAAAAGTACAATGTAATTGATTGTATTCTTATAATCATTGACAGTACACAGCTGTGTACAGCTGCGCCCTCAGGCGGTAGGGTGACGCATCACACAACTGTCCCGCTGCGCCTTCTAGACGTGGAGTGACGCATCACACAGCTGTCCCGCTGCGTCCTCTAGCGGTGGAGTGACGCACCACACACCGGTCCAGGGCCGCCCTCTAACGGTAGAGTGGCGCACCACACCCTGTTACCTTTGACCCCTCCCACCGGAAAACACGTGGTACGGATCCACACACGTTTGTGTCTGCTACAGCTGAGCAGCATGTTTCTCCAGTAAAGTTGAACCATAACTAAGCCTTCTACTTAATCATAAAACCATGGAAGACAAATCGGACTTCAAGATCAACTCCAGGTTCGCCCAGAACTACGAGAAATACCGACAAAAAGAGGAGTTCCAGAGACGTAAGTGGTGGTTTATAGTTTGCCAATGAGCTTAGGGAACATCAGAATTAGAATCACTTTAATTACTTCTTATTGTAAACAAGAGTGCAATTCTTAGGCTTGTTCCTCAACAGCCACCTAGCAGCAACAATGCAAGATAAAGTCAATATAGAGAAGGAAAAATAAGTAGCAGCATAGATCACAATAATACAATAAGTAATAAGTAATAAGTATTAATAAGAGAAACTAAGACAGTGGTAATAAATAATAACAAGTCATATTCATAATGTAACATTATGGTAACCACAGGGTGCGAAGTGCGAAGAAGGCATGAAGAAGCTAATGATGCTGCTGTGACATAAGGCCCTTTTTAAAGGTGTTGATGATGTGTTTTCCAGTGAAAGACCGCTATGGGGACGTGGGGGACAGCGGGTCCGAGTCCTCAGAGTCTGCCTCTGATGACGGTGAGGTGGTGAGTAATCCCTTCACAACACCAGTCCTTCCCTGCTCTCTTCTGTCATGTTGTGTTCACACTGTGTCAGGTTGGACATGAAGACACGTGTTGTTGGTGGTTTTGTCCTCAGGTAGTGAACCCTAAACTGGATCGGGACTTCTACAGAACTCTGTCGTTACTTAAAAAGAAAGACCCAAAGATCTACGAGCAGGATGCCAAGTTCTACTCAGATGAAGGTAGTTATTCCTGTTCACTTCATTTCACAACATCATTATTTTCTCGTCGGCGAATAAATGTAAAAAAAAAAAAGAGTTGTTTCTTTATACAGTACTCGTTTATTATCTTTCCTTTTCATTGTCCTTTTAGATGTTTTTTAAAGTGTGTCTCCTGCTAATGTAAATGTTCAACATAATTCAAATTAATTCCAGATGATTCTGACACCGAGGAGCAGCAGCCCGGCTCCAAGCCGGCGGTGAAGCCCATGTACCTGAAGGACTACGAGAGGAAGGTCATCCTGGAGAAGGGAGGGTGAGTGAGACACGTGTTAGACTGCAGCAACATGCAGCGTCTCCTACGCTATCATACCGGCTAATCTCTCTGTGCTCCCACCCTGCTCTCCATCTCAGTAAATACGAAGATGATGAGGACAGCGAGGAAGATGAGGAAGAGGCTGCTAAGAGACGAGAGGTAAGTTACGTTTAAACACGACCGGCACCGGACAGAAGTCGGGCATCGCATGCAGTTATCTCTTTATTCATTACACTGTTTACAGGCTGCAATAGCGCACCAGTGCTGTATATTTGCTATTGCTTTGCTGTTTTTAAATCACGTATCTTTTATATTTTTATATTTCTATATTGTACTGCACTGTTTCTGCATCACTGTCACTTTTTCATTTCACTAAATACTTGTCTGCACGTGACAAATTAAACTGTGTTAGTTTAGTTAGAATAGAAAAGTTAGAATTTCTAATGGGAAAGGGACTGCATTTAAACCTCGCTTTTCTAACCAGTGGCCACTCAAAACGCCTTACAATTTTGCCTAACATTTACACATTCATTCACACATTCACACACCAACTGTGGTGTCAGCCACGCAGGGTGACAGCCAGCTCGTCAGGAGCAGTCAGATTGAGGTGTCTTGCTCAGGGACACCTCGACACTCAAGCTAGGAGGAGCCGGGGATCGAACTAGCAGCCTTCCGCTCACCAACCAACCCGCTCTACCTCCTGAGCCCTACCCCCTACAAGCAATTCTAGGACACATTTTTAACAGATCTGTTTGTTTGTTTGTAGAGAGCGGCGTCTCCTAGCTACATCCAGGAGCAGAAGGAACTGAAGGAGAGGTAAAGGTCACCTGACCGTCTCTGTGTGTCAGGCCCTCAGCCGGTAACTGAACCACAGCGCTACCTGAGGGAGACTAACCAATCACACGCCTTCCCCAGCTTCCGGAAGTTCATCCACGACAGCGACGATGAGGAGGAGGAGGTGGAGAAGGAGAAGGAGGAGGGGGGAGGAGAGAAGGTGGTGCAGACAGACGGGTTGCTGACCAGGAGGGTCCGCACGGCCGAGGAGAAGGTGAGGAGGAGTCATGATGATGATGATGATGATAATGATGATGATGAGTTAGACATTACCGCTCAACTCTCCATCATGTACTCATGTAGGACGAGGACCTTATTCACTCAGCCATATCTGTGTTGTAGCCTTCATGTTGTCGTCCTGGACCTAGAGGAACACTGGCAAGTTATGACACCGTGGAATGTACCTGCAAGCATCATGTGTTCATTCATGCGTTCATATTCATGTGCGCACCAGGATAAGGACGAGGAGGACTACGTGGAGTGGCTGAAGGGACAGACGGATGTGGAGGGAGCTGAGGAGCTACAAGACATGGTGAGTGTGTGTGTGTGTGTAATACTGCAATACTGTGTGGAGACGGGACTAAATACTGCAATAGGACGGAATACTGCAGTACTGGGTTGAGACAGAGGTACCTGTGGGACTGAATACTGCAGCACTGTGTTAAGACAGGACTAAATACTGCAGTACTATGTTAAGACAGGACTAAATACTGCAATACTGTGTTAAGACAGGACTAAATACTGCAGTACTGTGTTGGGTTAGGTCTAAATACTGCATTACTGTGTCCCTCAGAGGTACCTGAGGTATTAAATACTGCAGTCCTGTGTTAATACGGCAGTACTGTGTGTTCCTCAGAGGTACTTGAGGGAGTTCTGGAGCGACCCCCAGCTGGACGAGAAGGAGCGCTTCCTCAAGGACTTTGTCCTCAACAAGCGCTACCTGGAGGACGAGGAGAAGGAGGGGGACAGGTGAGGAGGCGCCGCCCCCCGCTTGGGGAACAGAGCTTTAGGAGTACAGGGACGTTCACAGACCTTTAACAGCTATGGTGTTTGACAGGAGACCTTTGTTAGCAATTCATGCATGATTGATTCATATAATATTAGACAAAACGTTATTTTTTTTTTTTTTGCAATAATCTGCTTACTGTGTTGAACTGCTCACTGTGTTACACCGCTAAAGGGTCGATTATGGTTCCACGTCGACGCAACACAAGGGGGTTTACGGATCTGTCACGTCCATGCGTCGAGGCGACGCCGCAGCAAGGGCTGTGATTGGTCCGCTCACTCAAACCCGACGCAGAACCCAAACAGGTCCACCACTGTGTTGAAGCGTCTGCGTGGTCGTTACGTTGTGTCGACGTGGAGCCACAACTGTTCCTTAACTGAGTTGAACTGCGAACTGCTAACTATGGTTAACTGCTAACTGTGGTTAACTGCTTACTGCTAACTGGGTTGAACTGCTAACTGCGGTTAACTGCTGACTGCGGTTAACTGCTGACTGTGGTTAACTGCTAAATGTGGTTAACTGCTAACTGTGGTAAACTGCTAACTGAGTTGAACTGCTAACTGCTAACTGTGGTTAACTGCTAACTGTGGCTAACTTCTAACTTTTAACTGCTTCGCGCCACAGGATCCCGAGCTACGAGGACGTGGTCCAGGAGGAGGTGGAGGACTCTGAGGAGGAGGGCGAGTCGTTCCTGCAGCGGCAGGAGGACTTTGAGAGGAGCTACAACTTCCGCTTCGAGGAGCCGGATTCGCTGGAGATCAAGACGTACCCCCGCAGCATCGCCACCTCGGTGCGAACCAAGGACGACCGCCGGAAGCTGAAGAGGGAGGACGTCAAGGACAGGAAGCAGCGGGTACGTCCGACTGTCGTTAACTCAACCCGTGTGTGTGTGTGTGTTTGTGTGTGTGTGTGTGTGTGTGTGTGTGTGTTGCAATTTAGCAGATGGTTTCATGCTATCCTTTGGTTTAACCTGATCTATGATGAGTTTTGCCTCCCAGTTGGTACAGTCCACTGGGTGGGCGGATCTGTCTGTCAATCACTGGATGTACACTCCCATTTGTGATGTCATGCTCCCATTTGTGATGTAACTAATTGGTCAATTTTCTAATAGCTCATCATCACATTTGATGGTGCAATTCAATAAATATAACAGTATAAATATAAGGTGTATATAAATAGCCCCACTATCTCCCCCCGCCCTCCCTGACCTTTGACCTTTGCCAGTTTAGGAGAAGGAGCAGAAGCAGGAGCAGCTGAAGCAGCTGAAGAACCTGAAGCGAGCGGAGATCATGCAGAAGCTGCAGAAGCTGCAGGAGCTGACGGGGAACCAGCAGCTGGCCTTCAGCCAGGCCGACCTGGACGGGGACTTCGACCCCGGGCAGCATGACGCCCTCATGCAGGTGGGTGGGGAGGGGCAATGCACACGCACTGGTCACAGAATGCAGTAGCATCCAGGATTCCACTGCATCCTGGCTCAATAACGCGCTCGCTAGTGAGCCTGATGCTAGCGAGCTTGTTAGTGAGCCAATAATACCAGAGCTGTACCTGTGTTCTCTCTGTGACCTTCAGTTGTTCTGCTGTTGAGCAGTGAAGTCAGGGGTTCTGTGGCTCTTATTCCTACATGACTTAACGGTGTAGTAATACCGTCTGAGTTAATCTGCTGGCCTCCTCTGTTTGCCAGCAGGTAGAGATGCATGTCTAGAGACTGCTTTCCTTGTTTTAAAAAAACAGGCTCCACTGTTTATAAGTACATGTAAGATAAAGGCATGAGCTACAAGTGTTTTTTAATTTAGACCAGGGATGCACCGAAAATTTGGCCACCGGTTTCGGCCGAAGGAGTAAAAAGGCCAAAAGAAACTACCGAACATTTATTTTTTGATGATGTGAGAAAGAAAAAAAAAAGCAACCAGTGTGGAATGAGCCAGGTGCGCTTCATCAAAAGAGAGAAAGAGCCGCTCGTTAGTTAAACAACTTAATGTCAATACACAGAGATGAAGAAAGAGCAGAGCGTACCTGTTAACAACAAAATACCAAGTAGAACGGAGAAAATCTGCGCACACTTAATGAAGCAAACATGTCGGCAGTGTGGAAGCATTTTAAAGTTTCGGAAAACGAAGCGAATAAGGCCGTTTGCAGACATTGTTCTGCTGAACTTTCTAGAGGGGGAACATCTGCGAAGACTTTCAGCACATCAAGCTTGATCCATCACCTGAAGTCAAAACACCCCGGACTAGAGCCCGACCGATATAGGATTTTTAAGGCCGATACCGATACGAATATTTTGTGATTTAAAAATCCGATATATCGGCCGATATATATATATATATAAAAAGAAAATCCAGAAACGCGCAACAAAACAAACAGATTTCCCTAACATTGGTTATTTGTATTTATCCTTTAAATCCTTTTCACTCTCAGCTAGCACGTAACAACAGCAAAACTGGACATGGTAGTCATGAATTAAGTCATGCTTATCGACTTTAGAGAATTGATGGGGTTGTTCTTTTAATTGTTATTCAAGCAATGTATGTCTCGTGACAGTTGCCAACTTACCATGAACACACTTGCACACATGAACAACACCGATGATCTCTGTCATTCACTCTGCCTAACTCTGGCTGAATCAGCGGGTTTGGGGCGTTAGAGCGCCCCCTGGTGGACAATCTTTTTAAAAAATTTTAATATTAATTTATCGGCCATTATAAATGCCGATACCGAATAGTTTGAAAAATGCCTAATATCGGCCTGCCAATATATCGGTCGGGCTCTACCCCGGACAACATGCGTGCCCTGTACTACGATCCTCCATTAGTGGGTTAGCGAGGTATGTTGCACTCAAAGCCTAGGTTAGCTGGGACACGAAAGTCGATCTCTTTTATGCCGCGTTTCCACTGCAGGGTGCGGAACGGATCGGATCGCAAAGGTGCGGTAGGGAGGGGGCAGTATAGCCCAGCTCAGTTCCGAGGTCGCGTTTCCACTGCCGACAGTACCCTTGGTGGTAGGCCGGATGTCAATCGCCGCGGCAGCTACGTAAACATCGTAAACAACGTCTTCCTCCGCAAGAATGCAGACGAACGTCTCCACCTCCTTGTTCGCCCAAGCAAGCTTTTTACGCGACATGTTAATTGTAAAGAATAATACCTCGAGGCTACTGTTTGTTTGTTTTTATCACCGCGTCACCCGGAAGTGACGATTCTGTCGACCAATCAACGGAGGGGGGGTGTAGCTAGAATTCCAGGGTACCCTTTCAGGCGTCTGGTCTCGTTTTGGGTACCGCAACGGAGGAGTCCCTAGAATGGGGTCGGAACGGGTACGGCAAAGTCCGGGTCACGCCCACTTTTGGCGGTGGAAACGCGATCCGACCCGCACCTTTGCGATCCGATCCGTTCCGCACCCTGCAGTGGAAATGCGCCATTATGCCCCATTTCCACTGCAGGGTGCGGAACGGATCGGATCGCAAAGGTGCGGTAGGGAGGGGGCAGTATAGCCCAGCTCAGTTCCGAGGTCGCGTTTCCACTGCCGACAGTACCCTTGGTGGTAGGCCGGATGTCAATCGCCGCGGCAGCTACGTAAACATCGTAAACAACGTCTTCCTCCGCAAGAATGCAGACGAACGTCTCCACCTCCTTGTTCGCCCAAGCAAGCTTTTTACGCGACATGTTAATTGTAAAGAATAATACCTTGAGGCTACTGTTTGTTTGTTTTTATCCCCGCGTCACCCGGAAGTGACGATTCTGTCGACCAATCAACGGAGGGGGGGTGTAGCTAGAATTCCAGGGTACCCTTTCAGGCGTCTGGTCTCGTTTTGGGTACCGCAACGGAGGAGTCCCTAGAATGGGGTCGGAACGGGTACGGCAAAGTCCGGGTCACGCCCACTTTTGGCGGTGGAAACGCGATCCGACCCGCA
The DNA here is from genome assembly GCF_031168955.1 of Gadus macrocephalus. Lineage (NCBI taxonomy): Eukaryota > Metazoa > Chordata > Actinopteri > Gadiformes > Gadidae > Gadus > Gadus macrocephalus. The sequence continues at coordinate 19,097,619 of NC_082383.1, forward strand.
CCTTTGCGATCCGATCCGTTCCGCACCCTGCAGTGGAAATGCGCCATTAGCGTCGCGGTATCACCATGGTGACTTATGCCCTCAACCAAACCTGGTCGGGAGCAGGTTTTCAGCTAAGTATGTCGGGTTAGATCGGCGTGCGCAGCTTCTTAGCCCCTCCTTTGACAATTGCGTCACCATTACTGGGTGTTCCCGTGGACCTCAGATCCCTTATCGTACAGGGGTCTCTCCGAGAGAGGCTCTTTCGGGACCGATCCCTTGGCATTCCCTGAGAATATTCTTGGTGAGAGATACAGGTTCTCATCAGAGGGTATTCGCTATTTGATCGTCCTTGTTGGACCTTAAGCATGCCTCCATGCTTGTTGCGCATTGTGTCTCAGTGAGAGAGTGGTAGAGTGGAGGTAGCGCGTCAGTCTTTAATTTCTGCGTGCAGGGTTCGTCTCCCAAGTGACGCGCATTTATGTGAAGTGCGCGCAACTAAATACTTTGTTTTACTCATTTATTTAAAATTTATATTTTTCTTATATTCTTGCTATAAGGTTTTCTGGAATGTTAGAAAATGTTCAGCATTAAATTTGTAATTGATTTTTATAAAGGACATGTAATTGTTAGATTTTTGCAATGGTGAAGAATTAAGCAAAATGAATGAAAAACAGCAAAAGCCACATTCGGTGTTCGGTTTAGGCTTTCGGCCAACTGTTTCAATATATTCAGTTTCGGTTTCGGCCAAGAATTTTAATTTCGGTGCATCCCTCATTTAGATTGATAGTCTTTGTTTCCAGCTTTCCTACTCTCATTTTTGTATTGTATATATGCATTTTGTTGTGGCTCTTCACTGCCCTGTGGTGGTTGCTTAAGGAGCTACAAGTCTTGGATTGCACACCTGTATTCAGTCAGTGTTGATCTGTTAGACGTTCAGTTTGATTGCCATTCGTATTAAACTAAGTTCGATTTCTCTAGAGATGATGTTTCATGTGCTACATAAACTCTCTGCGTAGATTGTTTTAATAAATCCGTCCATTGATTTGATAATTTTCAGAATTTCTTTGGTGATGAATACTACGGAGACGAGGAGGGGGAGAAGCCGCAGTTTGAGGAGGAAGATGAACTGGATGGTAAGCGGGTGTTCACGAGAAGAGGTCCTCATGTGTGTGACCTCAGGAATGACTAGGTATTGCTGGAGTTTTACTCTCTGCGTTAGGTTTGAAGTGTGTGTGTGTGTGTGTGTGTGTGTGTGAAAACGGGTTGTAGACAGAAGGTTTATCGTATCAATCATTAAACTTCTTAAAATGACGTAATTCATTTTTGTATTTAGTTTTTTAGTAAGAACCCTCTGAAAGTGTTCAGGATCTTGGGTTATTGTTAGTCCATTTACTTATGGGAGGTTAATCCATGGTCTGTCTTCGTTGGTGTCATAACCCCTCCCTCTTCCGCAGAACACTGGAACTGGGACACCTGGAAGGGGGCGGGCGGGGGGGCGGATCAGGAGTGGGAGGGGGGTTACGGCGGGGGGTACGAGGCCCAGAACCCCAACTGTGAAGACCCAGACTTCATCGTGAGTACTTCCTGTTCAGGTTTAACGATGCCATACCTTAAAGGAGAAATCCGGTGTAAAATGGATCTGGGATATGTTTGGTATGATAACGAGTCGGAATGTTCGTTTGGGAGCAAAAAAGCCCACATAAGACGCATTCTTAATTATCCTGTTTTTAGCCGATTCTACCAAAACGCTATAAACTTGGAACGACAGGGGCATGTCTCATGGTACCATCTACAGGCCTCGCAACACACAGCCAACTACGAGCTAACTACCATCTACAGGCCAAAATAATATGACGCGTAATAATATGTATGCAAACCAGCTCTTTGAACTTACAAAAGCTATTTAAACCACTTACAAGGCCAGAAGTAGCCCGACACTTGTAGAAACACGCAAGCTCTGTGTTTCGCCGATCTACTTATCGAGTCTTGAACACAAGATGGCGTCGACGGGTGAACTACTGATGGTATTGTTTGTATAAGATGTCCTTTTTAAAACAATCTGTACACTTATGCCGCTTTTCCACTGCATGGTACCAGCTCGACACGACTCGACTCGACTCAGCTCGCATTTTTTGCGTTTCCACCGTGAAAACATGGTATCTGGTACCTGAAGTGGCTGCTTTTTCTAGTACCGCCTCGCTCTAGGTTCCAAGCGAGCTGAGCCGATGCTAAAAGGTGACGTCGGCAGACAGCCGGCCACTGATTGGCCAGAGAGTGTGACGAAGTCACGAGAGCGACATGGCAACCATGCTGGTAACAGCCATAGCAGCGCCACAGCCAACATATTCCACTTCTTCAACTTCTTCAACATGCCAGCTAATAATACGAACACGAATACCATCGCATCGATGTCCTCCATTGTTATGTGGGTTCTGTCCATGTGTGGGTTGCGTAGGTGTTGTTTGCGTTGCGTACAAAAATACGTCACGGCCCTTTGGCTCAGCCGACCCCGCCCACGTCCAGGAGGTACTATTTGCGGTGGAAAAGGACCCGTGCTGCTACCGTGTCGAGTCGTGTCGTGTCGAGTCGAGCTACATGTGCGGTGGAAAAGCGGCATTACAAAGTTATCATTGCCTCGTTTTATATGAAGACCCTTTTTTTTTTTTTTACCTATTTTAAAAATGGTTTAAAATAGCGATTTAGTTTTTACTATGAGACATGTTCCCATCGTTCCAAGTTTATGGCGTTTTGGTAGAATCGGCTAAAAACGGCCAATTTAAGAATGCGTCTATGTGCGTCTATGTGCGCTTTTTTTACTCCCAAACAAACATTCCAACTCATTATCATACTAAACATATCTAAGATCCATTTTACACCGGATTTCTCCTTTAAGTACATCATTTCAGAGTTAAAGGCCTCATATTTGATGCATGCTGTTCTCGTTCTTTGTATGTGAGTGTTGTATAATCTTCCTACAAGTACAAATCTACAAACAATGACTGAATGAAACAATCATGGAGAAACTTGAATTGTTATGTCTATCGAATTCTAAACTTCTACAATCTTAGAATGTTAGAATTTTGTCAGCTACAAATGTTGAATCTCAGGCAGGCCTTGTATTCATCCCATTGGTTGAATGAAAAGTCTACTTCCTGGGCATAGGGATTAAGATGATACTAAAGGTGATACTTAAATCGATACTTGTAGCGTGCTTAAGGTGATCTTCCTCATGTGGCATGTTAGCTCATCCTGTTAGGACGTTAGGCATCTGGCCAATGCTCACTCAGACTGACCCCAGTTCTAATCCCACCTGTAACCTTGATATCCCCATCACCCCCCACCAATAGCTGTGTGTGTATGAAAGTGTCTTCCTGGGTTCTGCGGTGATGATGTCGATTTCCCTGACCTGGTATTGTGGGCCCCGGGGCCCACTCTGACCGGTGTGTGACCTCTGAATCTTCTCTCTGAGCAGACCAGGAAGTAGACTTTTCATTCAACCAATGGGATGAATACAAGGCTCGCCTGAGATTAACCATTTGCAGCTAATTCTAAATTTGTAGAATATAAAATACATACAATTCTTGTCTCCATGATTGTTTCATTCAGCCAATGTTTGTAAACTTGTACTTGTAGGAAGATTATACAGTACTGATCTGTTAAATGGATGTTTAAGTCAGTAAAGCTGTAGTCCATTTGGGCATCATGGTGTTGAAGGGGCCCTTAGATGTATGCCGGATAGATCCGTCTACCAGCCGACCCAGTGGACTGGAGCAAATGCTGCTCATCTATCCATCATACATCTAGGTGGACACGCCCACTTGTGATGTCACTTAGGCACAGGAAAGGCAGATTTTAAGAACCTTATTGGCTAAACCCACTTGGGGCTGAATGATTAATCGAATTCAAGCCGACCTCGCAATGTAATAACATGTAATTTGCATATCACAAAGGATGTGATAAAAAAAAATATGCATTTATTTTTATTTTACAATTCCATAGTGAAATAAAGATGTTATAAATATCAATTCATGCTTCAATTCATCTATAATCCCAGTTAGATTATTTTCCACAATCTTTCAGCCCGATAGTAAAATGGGGGAAATATCATATATAATATAATATTAATATAACAATAATTAATAATAATAAGGTAAGGAAGCAGAAGTTAGTTTGAGGGAGGACGGTGTTGACGTTTGAGCCGCCCTCTCGTCCAATCAGATGGACGCGGACTACGACCCCAGCCAGCCCAGCACCTCCAAGAAGCAGCAGAGGAAGGAGAAGAAGAAGATGAGGAAGGAAGATGTGCCCATGGGCAAGAAGAAACGCAAGTCCCACTTCCTGGACGTCATCTCCCAGGACAAACCAGTGTTCGATCCCAGTAAGTCTGTCAAAGCCAGTGTTCCATCCCAGTGAGTCCCTCAAAGCCCAGTGTTCCATCCCAGTGAGTCCAGTCAGAGCCCAGTGTTCCATCCCAGTTAGTCCCTCAAAGTTTCAGGCCCCTCAGTCCAGAGCTTAACTCGTTCTCGCGTCATGACCCGTGGAGCAACTTTTAGCCCAGGGCCACCAGATATTTTGTCAGAATGTAAAGAATGAACATTCGTTATTCAATCAAACGGACAGGACTTGTGATAATTTATAATTTTTTGAAAAACTTGTAAAAATATGTTGTGTCCCCCTTGGTTGCGAGGCAACCCACAAATTACTTATAAATCACACGCTACTCTCATAACCTCTAAATGGTACTGTTGAAGCCTTTAGATGGTATTGAGATGTTTTTAGACCTAGTTAGCTGTGTGTTGTGAGGCCTGTAGATGGTAGTTAGATGGTAGTTGGCTGTGTGTTGTGAGGCCTGTAGATGGTAGTTAGCTCGTAGTTTGCTGTGGGTTGTGAGGCCTGTAGATGGTAGTTAGATGGTAGTTGGCTGTGTGTTGTGAGGCCTGTAGATGGTAGTTAGCTCGTAGTTGGCTGTGTGTTGTGAGGCCTGTCGATGGTAGTTAGCTCGTAGTTGGCTGTGTGTGAGATGAGTGGTGTCCCTGTGTTGTGAGTCGTGCCCCTGACTCCGCCCCTGACTCCGCCCTTGTCTGCGTTGCAGAGGAGCGTAGCTTCGAGCAGTACCTGGACGAGTTCTACAAGCTGGACTACGAGGACATCATCGACGACCTGCCCTGCCGCTTCCGCTACCGCCAGGTGCTGGCCAACGACTTCGGCCTGTCCACCGACGAGGTGAGGGGGGGGGGGGGGGGGGGGGTCTGGACACTGGGGGAGGAGTCTGACTGGCGTGGGTCTGGACGGCTTCGTAATGACGCTGCCTTGACCTCAGAGTATTCTCGCTCAGATATCTTGTGTTTTACTTTTGCATTTCATTTCATTAATACATTTATATTTACATTCAGGGTGTTCAGCAGACCCTTTTATCCAAAGCGACTTGCATTAAGTACATTTGTCTAAGAAAGACGATAATACAACTATATATTGCTGTAGGTACAGTAAGGATGTTCTTAGACCCAACAATTGTTCGGTTAAACAATTACAAGTACGTTTGCTGTAATGTGATTGATGGAGGATATCTTTGTACTAGGAGCCATTTTAACATTCCACCAATTGTACATTTATTTTAAGTTTGTCTGGGTTGGCCTGTTCTTGAGAACTTGTATTTACCATTCTCTTGAGAGATTTATTGATGGGCCATAGCGTGTCTTTCAAATGTAAATCACTCTGAATGAAGACATCGTTATAAACTTGAGGGTTATTCTGATGCAGTATCGTATGCGTAGCAACAGTTTGATGCTGAGGTGCTTAGTGATACTTAAGGTAATGCTTAAGGTGATACTTAAAGCGTTCTTACGGTGCACTTTCTCATGTGGCTTGTTAGCTCATCCTGTTAGGACGTTAGTCACTTGGCTTAGCGCTGAATCAGATGAACCCCGGTTCTAATCCCACCTGCACCCTTGATATCCCCGCTCTCTCACCCTCTACTGTCCAATCAAGATATAGATGTTGTCTGAAAGTGTCTCCTGGGTCCTGCGGTGATGATGCGATCTCCCTGACCTGGTATTGGGGGCCCCGGGGCCCGCTCTGACCGGTGTATGACGTCTGAATCTTCTCTCTGAGCAGACCAGGAATACTTTTCATTCTCCCAAATTGGGAATTAGTTTGTATCTTTTTGACAAATGTACTACTTCACCAAGGGATTGATGTGAGGTGTTTTTTAACTAACTAACTACATAACTAATTTATTTCTACATTACACACTCCAGGCCAACCAATAAACTGCCACAGTTCTTAAGGATATGTTTTGATTTCTAAATATACCTTTGTTGATAAGCTTGTATAACGTTTATAATCCTTTACAAGCAACTCAAAGAGGCTTCTCCACATCCCACCTGGCTGTGGAGTGAGGGACGCGTGAAGGGACGTGCTTACTGCTCACCAAGCAGGCCTGATGCGCATGATTCCCTGTCATCAGATCCTGAAGGCGGAGGAGAAGGACCTGAACCGCTGGTGCTCCCTGAAGAAGACGTGCATGTTCCGGTCGGACCACGAGGAAAAGTGTGACCTGCAGAACTACCGGATCAAAGCCCAGAACATGAAGAGGAAGCAGGAGATCCTGTCCTCCGTCTACAACGAGTACGTTTCGGAAACACATGACTGTTCTAATGAGCAGACATCTCCGGTTCCATTGAACACGCTACACTAATGTAATCTACCGCGGGTCGAATAATGTTCTCTTATTCATAACCTGCCTTTTTAAACCGCTGTATAAATGCTCTGCAGAGTTCCTAAATCATAATGATTATAATAACTCAGGCGATCGATCATTCATGAGCCGCCATTTTGTCAATGTCCCCTGAGAGTAAACATTGAGGGCCTTATATCAAAATTAAAGCGCGTTATTAACATTGTCTCTGCCGTCCTGATCTCCAGGGAGGAGCAGGAACCCAAGGGCAGGAAGCGGCGCCGGGTGAAGAGCGCCGAGAAGAACGCCGCGGACCCCAGTGGGGCCGCCGCCGACACGGACGCCGCCGGGGCCCTCGGAGAACCAGGGGCCCTCGGAGAACCGTCCGCCCAGGAGGAGGACGAGGGAGAGCTCCTCACACCGAAGAACAAGACTCTGGAACCGGAGGTGCCGCCAGAGGAGGAGGAGGAAGGAGGCTCTCCAGCGGCGGGCTCCGTCGCCGCCGCGCCGGAGGACCAGAGGAAGGGGGTGAAGACGCTGAGGCGGCCCCTCCAGAGGCAGCGGCGCCTCGGGAAGCGGGGGGCGGCGGCGGGGCCCCTCCGGGTCCGGGTGGGCTCCCAGCTGTTTAGCGGACAGAGGCTGAAGGCGTACGGGCTGAACCCCAAGAGACTCCACGGCCAGCAGGTGTTCCAGCAGGCTCAGCGGTCCCAGGAGAGGAGGCAGAGGAAGAAGACCCCCAAGGACTGAGCGGAGCTGGGAGGGTGGGTGTCTGTGTGGGGATTCTGACCCCAATAATGGACACTCAAAAGATTTGTATGCATTTTCACTATTGTGTGTTTTGACTAGATGGTTTTTCAGCTGATTGGTTTGAGGCCCAAGTCATCTTGGCTTTGAAATGTAGAAATATTTTTGAGAACATTTTGTTAAATTATCAATGAACACATTTGTATTGATTTTTTTATTTTTATTGTCATTCGATTTGGTGACTTCATAGCTAAAATATAATTGTTATATCTTACAAGATACTTGTATATGAAACAATAAATCCTGATGTAATGACCACATGTACAAAATGTCTTGAGTTTGTTATAGTATACCTTCAATTTATAACGATGTTTTTAAATTGTCTATCCAGAGGTGCTTGTAGAGGTAGCTTGTGTAATTAATTGGTAAATAACGTGAGTTCCTGGTTTCTGTGCTGATGTTAATGTTTCAGATCCGGTGCTGCTGCCCCCTAGTTGTTGGTTCTGACAAGACATGACTTAATCGTTTTGGAGCAGAAAAGCAACCATGAAATTATAAAACGCAAAAATATAAGTTAAAATCTACTGTAATAAGTTACAAGAAATGTTATTTTGATTGACGTGGGTCACGAGGACGTATGTTCCTTACAAATGTGTGTTTTGTCTATATTATAGGATGTATATATGAGGAATATAGGAGCTGAATCAGAACAGCAGAGGTTTGTCCCCTCAAGAACCTAATGCATTTATTTGGATGGAAAGATGTTCCATGGCTGAATCGGGTAAGTATGTTTATCCAAACGTATTTCAGCCACGAAGATGTCAAACTACATCCAAAGGCATTCGTTACACATTTAACCAAGATTTCAACTATAGATTTATAAAATCTTTTTGGGGGGCTTTTATTTCGTAGGAAAACGGAAACGGAAGTTGCGTTTATGGCGCGCTGACATCCTTGTTTTGAATCTCCTATTTTCAGAAACTTGTTCTCAACAGGGAGCGGTATGTATTATGAAGCGTTATGTAACCGATATATTCCGTTGACATTGAGTATCTTCAGCACAGCGGTTTACATATTTAAGAGGTTAACGATACGAAAAGTTCAATAAGTTATACGTTCGTCGGGTTAATGTGAAGCTATCGTTAGCCGCCTAGCTCTGGTTGGTGTGAGTGAACGGGTACATGAATAACGCAACTCTTATTTTGTATTCGTAAAGCTGTGTGTGTGTGTGTGTTTGCGTGTATGTATGTATTGTGTGTGTGTGTATATATATGTGTGTGTGTGTGTGTGTGTGTGTGTGTATATATACTATGTATGTGTGTATATGTATATATGTTTGTGTATATACACTCACCGGCCACTTTATTAGGTACACCTGTCCAACTGCTCGTTAATGCAAATTTCTAATCAGCCAATCACATGGCAGCAACTCAATGCATTTAGGCATGTAGACTTGGTCAAGACGATCTGCTGCAGTTCAAACCGAGCATCAGAATGGGGAAGAAAGGTGATTAAAGTGACTTTGAACGTGGGATGGTTGTTGGTGCCAGACGGGCTGGTCTGAGTATTTCAGAAACTGCTGATCTACTGGGATTTTCACGCACAACCATCTCTAGGGTTTACAGAGAATGGTCCGTAAAAGAGAAAATATCCAGTGAGCGTCAGTTCTGTGGGCGCAAATGCCTTGTTGATGCCAGAGGTCAGAGGAGAATGGCCAGACTGGTTCGAGCTGATAGAAAGGCAACAGTAACTCAAATAACCACTCGTTACAACCGAGGTATGCAGAAGAGCATCTCTGAATGCACAACACGTCGAACTTTGAGGCGGATGGGCTACAGCAGCAGAAGACCACACCGGGTGCCACTCCTGTCAGCTAAGAACAGGAAACTGAGGCTACAATTCGCACAGGTTCACCAAAATTGGACAATAGAAGATTTGAAAAAGGTTGCCTAGTCTGATGAGTCTCGATTTCGGCTGCGGCATTCGGATAGTAGGGTCAGAATTTGGCGTAAACAACATGACCGCATGGATCCATCCTGCCTTGTATCAACGGTTCAGGGTGGTGGTGCAATGGTGTGGGGGATATTTTCTTGGCTCACTTTGGGCCCCTTAGTAATATATAATTGAGCATCGTGTCAACGCCTCAGCCTACCTGAGTATTGTTGCTGACCATGTCCATCCCTTTATGACCACAGTGTACCCATCTTCTGATGGCTACTTCCAGCAGGATAACGCGCCATGTCATAGAGCGCGAATCATCTCAGACTGGTTTCTTGAACATGATAATGAGTTCACTGTACTCAAATGGCCTCCACAGTCACCAGATGTCAATCCAATAGAGCCCCTTTAGGATGTGGTGGAACGGGAGATTTCCATCATGGATGTGCAGCTGACAAATCTGCAGCAACTGCGTGATGCTATCATGTCAATATGGACCAAACTCTATGAGGAATGTTTCCAGTACCTTGTTGATTCTATGCCACAAAGGATTAAGGCAGTTCGGAAGGCAAAAGGGGGTCCAACCCGGTACTAGCAGGGTGTACCTAATAAAGTGGCCGGTGAGTGTAGATAGATAGAGAGAGAAGCCTGATTGTGTTTATTTTTTTATGCAGTATACCTGTGTCGATGGCTCAGGCTCATAACTTCTTTGAGCTGGAGGAGACGACCGGGTCTCTGGTCGGGCTGTTCAACAGTAGCAAGGCGGAGAACCAGCTGCAGCTCATCAAGAACCAGACGCTGGCGTTCCACGAGCGGCACGTGGAGACCAGTCACCTGCTGCTGCAGATCCTCAGAGGTGGGGGGCCCGTGACCATCCATGATTTAATGATCTGTTAATGTGACCTCGGGCACTGATGCTGTGTGTCGTGTATTACTGTACGTTCTCTAGATGCTTTTGGGGTGTGTGTGTGTGATGACTATTAAAGGGCAGCGTTTGATTGTGCCGAGGTGATTATTACATTCAAACTAAATACCAAGAGGGGAGGTTGATCTAGTCTCGTGTGTTTGACTCCCAGACCTGAAGTTCTCGATTCAAACCCCGATGTTGAGGCCCACCTCCAGGCATCGCTCAACAAGAGGCTCTGATCTCTGCCTGCTCCTTCATCTGAGTTCATCAAGTCGCTCTGGATACAAGCGTCTCCTAAATGACTTAATGCTAAGGACTCAACAAATGCAGCCGGGTTCTCATGTCCAGGAAAACAGATCTTAAAAACGTGTTGCGACGTATGGAAACAACTGGTGGTACTTTGGTAGCTCGAACACGCGTAGGTCGGAGGTGACGCGTTTCCCATTCCGACTTTCCAACTTACAACCCTTAATGAACGCATCTTAACACCATAGTGTTTGTGATGTTCTCTATGTAGTAAACGAGTCATGATGTGACGGTATCGGATCGACGCATAGGCCCGACACCCGATATTGCATTTTAGGCAGTTTCTGCGGAATTTCGGATACTGGTATCGATATCGGAAAACAACTCTAGCTGGGACTCCCAAAGACCCCAGGCACTAGACCAGCCCCCCCTTGCCCCCCCCCCCACACACACACACACATGGATCCTCCGCCCGTGGGGCACCGGGCGGGGGGTCCTGGTGTCTGCGGGGGTCTCTAAGCCCCCTGTGCTCCCCAGATGTGGGGCAGGTGGAGGAGGATGTGTGCCAGGGGCTGCTGGACACGGTGGAGCAGAGGAACATGATGGAGCAGGAGCTGGGGCTGGTGACGGAGCAGCTGGAGCAATGCATGGCCAAGGAACAGTTCTCAGAGTCAGAGCTCCAGTATCCTTTCATTCTGTGTGTGTAGTGTTTATATTATTGTGTAGTGTGTGTGTGATATGTCAAGCGTTTGTATCTATAGTGATATGAGTGAGTGTGTGTGGTCTGAGTATACTGTGTGTGGTGTTGTGTCATGATATTGTGTGTGTGTGTGTGGAGGGAAAATGAGTCTAAAAACTTTATGAAAAATATTCATCAAGTGTAACAGATCTGTAGTGCCCGGTTTGAAGACATGACCAGCCCTCAGCACATCCCTCTCAACCCTGGTGCAATGCTAGCCTGGTTTAACCCTGTTTCATTAGTTGTGGGTTTGTCAGCCTATTTGTAGTCCTTAACCGTTCCCCTCAGGTTCCTGCAGAGGGAGCTAGAGAGCTTGAAGAGCAGTCAGCAGGAGCTGCTGGAGCTGCAGCAGGAAGTGGACGAGGACACCACTGAGGTCATCCCCTCCGCCGTGTAGGTCTCCCAGCAGCACTCGACGCTAGGAAACATAATTAACCAGATGAGGTGGACCTGGGTTATAATGATTCACCTCTATTGAATTTGATTTCATGAGGCTAGTTGGCCTGGTCCTACTTTAGTTAAGCAGCTGAAGATCACCAACTCAATGGAGAATAAGGAACCCAGGACTCCAAAGTAACGCAAGGGGGGGGGGTTACGTTTGTATCACCCCTGGATGCAGCAATGCATTTTGTAGTCAAAAACCAGGGAAAGATGGTCCTCTCATGCTTTGAGTGGTCCCTCTTTGTTGGACAGCCGCACTGAAAGCAGAGAATCCTCTGGTTAACCACGATTCAAGGGTTTGTGAGGAGCACTTGGTAAACCATGATTGTGTGGAGGAGAGGGTTCTTAATCATGCAGACCAAGCATGATTAAGCATGGAATTATTATTAGTATGGAATATCACAGATTACATTGACAAAGCAGTTTTAAAAGTATCTACACAATCTATTCTGTTGATTACCATTAACCTAGAGCTGTAGCAATATTAAGTCCTTAATAAAGAGCTGATCGACCCTCCAGCGTATGGGTCTTCATAATGGGTCGACTCCCTTGGTTAATGGGTTCTTATTAAGAGCCATGTCTGCTCTCATGCAAAATGTCTCCTTTCTCCATCACCTCTATGTATCTCCAAACTGGTGGGAGTTGCTTTCTCTGTGTTTATGTCTCTTTTATTGAGGGATATCAATGTCAGAGGAATGTCCTCCAGGGCTCTGGGTGAGGTGTTATCTCCACGACTGTGATGCTTTCAGGACCTCGGTTTAAATAAAGCTCACACTGTAGGCTCAGTTTCTTATTTGAATCCACGTTTTTGATGTGTCTGACTATCGTTCCGACTGCACCCGACTCCTAAAATCACAGCGGCTCACAGGGGAAATATTTTCCTTGCAACCCCCCCCCCCCCCTTACAGCACGGGGACTCAAAGCAAACGCGTTCCCTGCATGCAGCAGTGAAACGCAGTGAACCCAGTCAAGGGAGAACGAGGCCACTGAATTAAAACCGGATTGATTTGCATCCAGATTAGTCACGGCCCTTTTACCGTAGTCAAATCGAAGATGCGAGATTCAAATGTGGCATATCAAGAATCAAGAATCATATCAGAATTGAATATTTTTCGCTGGGACCAGCCCGCTTGACTCGATGATCATCACGCGCACGCGCACACTCACACACACACACACACACTCTCACACTCCTCGGTGTAATGAGTCTTCTTTCCTCTCCTCAGATACCTGTCCCAGCTGTACCACAAGGTGACCCGGATCAAGTGGGAGCACCAGGACCCCCCCCACCTGCTGAGAGGAGGTAGGCTCCTCGTTACACCGTCGCTTACCATCTGCACGCAGGGCATTTAGCAGACGCTTTCATCCAAAGCGACTTACAGTAAGTACATTTGTCCGAAGAAGGCGAAACAACACTATATCTCTGTGGGTACAGTAAGGATGTTCATAGAGCAAAGTGCCAAGCATTAACTATCACTAGGTTAAACCATTCCCCGTATGCAACAGATAGCTAGGGTAAGATGCTACACAATGGGAGTATAACATACAATAAGAGCCTAGAGGGGGGAGCGGGGGTGCCTCTGCAGATTCTCGGTTGCCCTTCAACATCGCTTCCCCTCGGCAGCGCGGAGCTCGTCTGAATATTGTGGTCACAATAACGCTTGTGGTCGCTGGTTTCCTCGCAGTGCACTACGGAGCTGAGCTGGCCACGCCCATCCTCATCGACACGACGACGTGCTCGCCATGTGACGTCAGCAACCAGCTGTGGGGCCTGGTGTCCACTGAGTGGTAGAGGATGGACACCCCCCAACACAACGTTTTGTGTGCCTGTGTATGTTCTTGTGTTTTGTATATGGTCTTGTCTCTTGTGTCTTGTGTTTATGGTGCGTCTTGTAAAATAAAGTATTTTATTCCGAAAGCTTTATGTGTTGGCCGATTCTTGAACACAGATAGTGATACTTTTGAAGTTCTTGTTGGACTTTTGAAGTCCAATAACTGATCTCATGGGTGGCTTATGGCTCAGGAGGCGGAGCAGGTTGCTAGTTCGATCTCCTAGCTCAAGTGAGTGTCGAGGTGTCCCTGAGCAAGACGCCTCACCCTGACTGCTCCCGACGAGCTGGCTGTCGCCTTGCGTGGCTGACAACGCCGTCGGTGTGTGACCATGTGCATGAATGGGTGAATGTGTGGCAGTATTGTAAAGCGCTTTGAACGGCCACTGGTTAGAAAAGCTCTATAAATTCACCATCTCTCTCACAGGTGTACACTCATGAATTACATAGTGCAAGCTGTTGCTACAGTGTTTTACTCTGTAAATAGTCAAAGGCAACACCTATTGTGTATGTTTCGATTGATGTAACGTTGTGGCCAATTGCAGCACAGAGATGCAGATTGATGCGGAGCCTCGCGTGCCTACCGAGTATGCGGAGTCTTGTTTGCTCATCTCAGGACTTGGCATTTACAGCCATGAGAACGGCAACTGTACGCCTCCTGTGGTTTCATGGTGGAGGGGGCATGTGGTAGTTCACATCTTGACTCGACGCTTTTACCCTCAGTCGGTTGCGTGGGGGGGGCTCAACGCGTTGAGAGAGCTGCGATTGAAAGGAAGGAAAACCACATTCTGCATAATTTCTTAAATCTCAGGTCTTGTTGAATTTGGCGACTTCAATTTGAAACGCAAACTGTTCTTATGCTATATATATATATGCTGTGTACAGTATATATATATATATATATATATATGTGTGTATATGTACAGTATATATATATGAGTGTGTATATGTACAGTGTATATATATATATATATGTATATGTATATATGTGTGTATATATATGTATATGTATGTATATATATGTATATGTATGTATATATATGTATATATGTATGTATATATAATGCATTTCGTCTTCGATCTGACACGACTTCGACACTAAAAGGGCCGTGACTAATCTGGATTAAACTATATCAATCCGGTTTTAATACAGTAAACGGCTTCAGTCTCACTTCTGAATTCACATCGTTGTTTCTTCAAAACATGGCTCTGAATATGTGACGCCTTCTTAACCCATTTGCCGAGGCTATAATGGCTTTATAATAATAGCTCTGCAATTGATTTAATCTCTTAATAACACCTTGTGAAGGAGAGTGTATTGTCCCGTTCATGCTCAGGTCTGTCTCCTTGTGTAGGCGGGAAGCAAACCCTGAAGATTAAGAGGGTGAGACTGAGATGAAAGGTTTATTATGAAACTGGAAATAATTTTGTTTTCAATTGATGCGCCTTTGAACTAATTTTCCATTTCGTTATTTGTTAACATATTTTTATGTACAATATAAATATGTGGTACAATATTTTATTTACTTTATAATAATTGCATGAATTGATCATTGAAAATGCACTTATTATTCCATGTCATTTTTGTAAAGTACAACTTAAATTAAATATAGTATATTTATATTATAAATAAACATATTGTACTTAAATATATTTTTTCTATTTTAAACCTTTTGTTTCCTAAATTAAATTATTATTCTGAATTATATAATTCCGTCTTTTTAACAATTCAAATTGTTATCTTAAAGCAAAATGTATTTATTTATTAGTGTTCCTTAACCTTATGTGTTATGCCCAGAGAGCTCTAGGTTAAAACCCTAGCATTTACACAAATAGTTAATTACACATTCTCCTTATTTATTGTACATTATTTTTTTCCTGGTTTTATTCAGAAAGAACCCATTTATTTAATCCAGGTCTTTGAGACTGTTGTTTGCTTTGGATTGAATGTTGAAAAATGAAAAAATGCATAAATAAACTAAACAAATAAATCACATGTCTGAAATAAATACGTAATAAAGAGGCACGAAGGATGAGCAAATTCATTATCGGGCTATTTTCAAAATACATTTATTGGTCGTGAATGAATGTCTGTAAAAAGGCAAAATAAATTAAAAATGAACTTTGATTATAAAAACTTGTCCCTGATTAGAGACAGTATTTACATTGCATAAGGTCAACTCTCAAACAATATACTTCTTAAAGGTAATTACATGTTTGTACATTGCGACTGCATGAAAGGGGGCCGTTTCCTGCATTGGTGTCATAGCAGGGTTTCAGCTGCCTGCATTGTGGAAGGGTTTTCTTTACAGATCTCTGCATTGACAAACAAAACATCAATATCCCTTCATCACACTACAGACAGTTCTCGTCCCGTAGTCGGTAGATTATTGGCATTTGTCTGCCATATTTAATCCACAAACCCAGAGTGGCAGAATGTCCACAGGTCTGAGTGTTGGCAGTGAGTGTGAATCTACTGTTTTGTTTGTGGAGTTCACCAGCTGACATCGTCAATCCTCTGCCCAGTCTAACTCGTGAGCCGTTCTACAAAAACTGCCCTCTCCCGTCTCCTCTAGATGGAAGCACCTTGCTCTCTTCGTGTGTGGTCATGGACCTTAATGAGGGACAAACCTAACTTTACCATGCACCCATTCCCCCATTATTTACTTTCTGAAACCATTTCTATCTTGATGTCGCTCATGTCCCATCTGGGGTATTCAAACCCATCTTATCTTGCGTACAATCACCTCTTGTATGTGTGTCTTGCTACTAATAACAACCTCCTAGTCATGGTAGGAGGTTTAGCTCAGGCTTTACTGCTCTCCGCTGATGCTACATGTGTTGGGCAGACCTCCTGCGGTGCCCACCCTTACCAGAACCGACGCTCTTCTGAGCCTCTCTCAGAAGAGAGACCCCGCCGACCCCGCCGACCCCACCCTTCCAGGCCACCCTCCTGTGATCTTGTGTCCGGGGGACTGGAGCACCGATGACAGAGATGAGATGGTTTTGGGCGTGGGTCGGCTGTGTTTCTGACAACATGTCATTATGTGCAGCGGGGGGGGGGGGGGGGGGGGGAAGAGAGAGAGAGGGAGATAAGCGCCTGGTGTTTTGGCCGTTCAGCCTGCATTCCGGCCAAATTAGGCAAAAAAACGTCTTGTCTACGTGTAATCAAAGCACCAGGATTGCCGCCCTCCTCCCTCAGTCGCTGGTGGATCAGTGTGCAAGGGTCTCTGGTTCAGATTGATCACAGTATTACTTTTTAATGCATTACGGTTTCTCTGCTACGGGTGGCCTGAAAGTATCAGACACAAACTGGCACTCTGGTTTGGTCGGGTTCAGCCAGGTCTCTAGAGTTAATGCAACGGCTTGGGGCGATGCCCACAACCCAGAACAACCATCGGTCCTTTCCCCAGTGTTGCTCAGCTACAGTCCTGGGTCTCTGGTAGGAACCTGCCCCCAAGAGAGGCTCCTGCGGTCGTTCCAAAAGAAGATCTCCGAGACTGACCAGGCGGATCATGTCTTGGACATCCTGGGGTAGATGGCCTTGATGGACGAGGGGGAGAAGTTCCCCGAAGAGACGGTGGTCTCCAGCCCCTCCAATCTGTGGGACACCCCTTCCGTCTTACTGGTGCTGCAGTCCAGGAAGGGCATGCCGAACTTCTTGATCTGCCCGTCCTCGGTGAACAGGCATGGGCGGCACAGCAGGCACAGGATGGCCCGGCGCATGTCCTTGCTGGTCAGGGTGTAGATGATGGGGTTGAGCAGGGAGTTGAACATGGCGATGCCCAGGAAGTAGTCCGCCTTGTACAGCACCTGGCACTTCTTGGTCTCGCAGAAGAAGTCGCTCAGCAGGAAAACGAAGAGGGGCAGCCAGCAGGCGATGAAGACGCCCAGCACGATGGTGACCGTCTTCAGCAGGGCCATGTACTTCTGGGACTTTCGCGCCAGGCCCTTGCGCTGGGGGCCCGGGCCCATCCGCTGGGTGTTGGACTTGACGATGCGGAAGATGCGGAAGTAGAGCACCACGATGGACAGCAGGATGCCTGAGAACACGGTGATGCAGAAGAGGATGTAGCTCTTTGCGTAGAGGGGCAGCACGGTGGAGCATTGGTCCTGGTGCAGCCGGTCCAGGCAGTTCCATCCCAGGATGGGAAGGACCCCCAGGAACACGGAGAGAACCCAACTGGCCCCGATCAGCGCGAACATGCGGCCCTGCTTGTCGCCCTGGTAGGGCTTCATCCTCACCATGGTGACGTGCCGCTCGATGGCGATGGCCAGCAGGCTGATGACGGACGCTGCCAGCATGATGAAGACACCGCCCTCTCGTAGGAACCACTGGACGGGCGTCATGGTGAGGGTGTTGGCGCCCGACGTGATGATGTTCACCATGTAGGTGAAGCCGGCCAGCAGGTCAGACAGTGTCAGGTTCCCCAGGAGGTAGTACATGGGAACGTGGAACTTCTTGTTCTTCCAGAGGGCCAGCAGCACCACGGCATTCTCCACCACGATGAGCAGGCACACCAGCAGGAAGATGATGGACTCCACCGTAAGTCCCTTGCTGTAGCGCGTGCCCAACAGCTTGCCCGTGTAGTTGTAGTGGTCGTTGATGACGGATTTGCTGTGGTAGTCGCGGAACATCCGGACGAGGTACCCGGGCGAGGGGGCGAACAGGGACGGGGTGGGGGCGGCGGCGGCTGCGTTGGGGGCGTGGGACGCCTCGTTCGCCATCTTTAAAGGGTTATTGGGGTGAAGAGCCCGGTTTGGTTCAATTTGAGTTGGATTTAAATGGAGTTTGCTCTGGTAACATCCACTATGGTGGGAGGGCTCATGAGGTCCTTCTGTAGTGAATCATCTCGGACCTCCTTGGAGTTTTAGATGGAGGATTAAGGTGGCGGTCTATTGTGGTCGCTCCGGATGATTTTAGTCTTTAGATGAACGTTATTCACAATTCTCCGTTTCCATGGAACTCCACCAGAGGGGGTTGAGGGCGATCCTGCCAGCCTGTAGGCGAAAGAGAAAGTCATGGACGGAGTCAGACGGGATAGCCGATGTAACCCAATAATGAATCCACTTAATTACAACTCAAAACCTTTTTGCTCGGACGTGGGAGATTGGCGTCGAATGAAACACACCAACCCCTTGATATAAAATAGGTGGAAAGATAGATCTTATGTTAACTTACTATCTTTCAAAGTGTACGCTCTAAGGCTTCTTTATATGATTACTATTCTATGGAAGTTCGTAAATCTCTAAATGGGCAAACAAAGATTAGAGTAATGTAATTAAGTCTAGTTTGCAAGTTTGCATTCAATTGATTTTAACCACATTTGCATTGACTGACGCAGTCGTTGTGACTCCACCCCCCCCCCCCCCCCCCCCCCCCAATTGGGCACTTACTTATTAAGTTAAGTAGTTATATTTAATTAATATTCACTACTTCAAACACAGGCCTACATATTTAAAACGATTTATGCATGCGGTAGGGCCTACTAGCTACAAACACACACACACACACACACACACACACACACACACACACACACACACACACACACACACACACACACACACACACACACACACACAGCCTGAGTTCTTGAGAGCCTCTTTGAGGAGCCGAATATGAATTATGCTTTGAGTGCGCATATAGGATCCAATATCGATTAGCCAAAAGATGTGCCCAAGACCTCAGAAGTATGAAACCAGCGGATAACGCACCTGTGAAGAGCGATGGAGACCAGAGTATTTCAACTCCTCATGGAAGAAGGTGAGAAGCGGGTGAGACGAGAGTCCTTCTCCTCATGAAGGAGGAGGGACGCGGTGGAGACCAGAGCCCTGCTCCTCATGGAAGGAGAGACGCGGGGGAGACCAGAGTCCTTCTCCTCCGATGAGGTAATCCACGGCAGAGCTTCACACGCGCTCTGAGGATCACGACTGACACAAGCGAGTACGAGTGTGGGAATGGTGTGGGACAGGACTGAGCACGAAGTGGGCTGCTCCCTCTCCTCCCTCGCATTTCCCTCCTTCCCCTCCCTACCCCTCCCTCCCTCTCCTCCCCCGTCCCTCCCTCCCTGACCCCGTATCGTAGCCTATCCACCCTGCGATTGACGTTAAACGCTTTCCCCGTCGGGGGGGCTTTGTGAGTGGTGAAGATAGGGTCATTACGCCACTCATTATGTCGGGGATTGAGAAGGCTCCTCCAGCGGGACGTCTCGCCCAGCTACACCTGAGGAATGCGCCGCTCGTCCCGGCCGTTGGTAATCCGATGCGCCGCACGGAGGTTTTCGAACGGAGGTTATTAGTAGGAAACGTTATGAGAGTTTATGAGCTGCTCTTCAGGTTTGACGCCGTGGAGTAATCTGCTGTGTGTGTGTGTGTGTGTGTGTGTGTGTGTGTGTGTGTGTGTGTGTGTGTGTGTGTGTGTGTGTGTGTGTGTGTGTGTGTGTGTGTGTGTGTGTGTGTGTGTGTGTGTGTGTGGTGTTTCTCAACCCCTCCCCTCCCCACCCCCAACACACACACACACACACACACACACACACACACACACACACACACACACACACACACACACACACACACACACACACACACACACACACACACACACACACACACACACACACACACACACACACAAACTCTCTCTTTCTCTTTGTTAAAACATTTTGATTTCCCTTTAGATATTTAAATAGCTATTTGAGCCAACCGTTTGAACAATAGGCTGTCAAGTAAAAAAAACATACGCATTCTTTCAGCAGGGGTTTTTGTGTGAAATATTTCAGTTTCATCCGTCATGGGTTTCCCCAATCTCACTTAGTTTTGTAATATCTATTTTTTTAGGACTGGTTCCCACAATAGTCTTAGCGTTGGGTGTTTACAGGGTGGCCAGTTTAAATCTCTGAAGTAAACCAAATTAAGGTTTGTAACATTCAATCGACTAACTCTATTGATCTATACACACAGACGGTCTTATAGAGTATATATACTTTACTAACTCTATTGATCTATACACACAGACGGTCTTATAGAGTATATATACTTTACTAACTATTGATCTATATACACATACCGTCTGATACTCTATATGCTTTACTAACTCTATAGATCTATACGTACGGACCTTCTGATAGTCTATATACTTTACTAACTCTATAGATCTATAAGTACTGACGTACACACAGACCGTCTGATAGAGTCTATATATTTTACTCACTCTATAAATCTATACACACAGACGTATGCAGTCTGATAGGGTCTATAACATTTATTAACTCTATAGATCTATACACGTAGACACTGAAACATTGCGTGATGCTTGAACTGGAAACTACGCAGGCTCGGAGGTGAGCGCGGGATTGGCCTCCTGGACTTTCTCTAAACAGGAAGTGGGCTCATTGTGCGGGCGGGGAGGGGATATCCTCAGAAACACCATGATGTCATGGAGCACGCTGAACAAGGCCTCAGAGCCTCCAGGACACCGAAGCCTTCGCCAACGTCTTCATCGTCCCGCTCGCTCGCTCGACCTCCAGAAAGCGAGAGACGGAGGAGAGACGCAGGTACGATTCCTCCATAATAGATAGCCTGCTTAGCTCAGAACAGGTTTATTACTTTTAATGTCTACTTTTTTCCTCCTCCTCCTCCTCCTCCACCTGCTCCCTCCTCCTCCTCCTCCTCCTCCTCCTCCTCCTCCTCCTCCTCCTCCTCCTCCTCCTCCTCCTCACCTGCTCCCCTCCTCCTCCTCCTTCTCCTCCTCTTTCTCTTTCACCTCCTCCTCTTTCTCTTCCTCCTGCCCTCCTCCTCTTCCTCTTCCTCCTGCCCTCCTCCTCTTCCTCCTCCCCCCCCCTCCTCCCCCTCCTCCTCCTCCTCCTCCTCCTCCTCACCTGCTCCCCTCCTCCTCCTCCTTCTCCTCCTCTTTCTCTTCCACCTCCTCCTCTTTCTCTTCCTCCTGCCCTCCTCCTCTTCCTCTTCGTCCTCCCCCTCCTCCTCCTCCTCACCTGCTCCCCTCCTCCTCTAGGGTCAAATGTGTTTGACCTTTATGCTGGGTTCCCGGCTGATAGTACAGGACCACCCCAGGTCAGGATGACCCCCGTCAGACCCGCCCTGAACCCCAGTACTAGGCTCTGATGGGGTGGGTGGGTTTGACTGTTTGGGGGGTCCCATGATCCAGGGTCCATATTTAAAGAAAACAATTGCAGAGTTAATTTTGGCCCCTTTATGGAGCTGGACCCTCACCAGACGCTGAGACCCCCCTGGCTCCCCCTATCAGCCCCCGCCCCCCGGCCCCCCAGCCGTTGTCACGCCCACCCACGGAGACCCACTGTGACAGGCCCCGCTGGGTCCCTCAGATTAGCACACAGAGAGGGGGGGCAGGGGGCAGGGGGCCAGACTGCTCTCTATTAACACACACAACGCCCATATGCATGCACGGACGCACACACGCACACAAACACACCACACACACACACACACACACACACACACACACACACACACACACACACACACACACACACACACACACACACACACACACACACCTTTAGAGCTGCCTTGCTGAATCATAACTTTTTATTTATATATTGTGTCGTGTGTATATAGCATGTCTCTGTCTCTGTCTCTCTCTCTGTCTCTGTCTCTGTCTCTCTCTCTCTCTCTCTCTCTCTCTCTCTCTCTCTCTCTCTCTCTCTCTCTCTCTCTCTCTCTCTCTGTCACTGTATCTGCCTCTCTCTGCATATATCTTCAATTGTTTATTTGACCCTCTCTCTGTATCTTGGTCTCTCTCTCTCTCTCTCTCTGTCTTTGTCCCTCATTTGATCCCCATTAGATACATTTATTAGCATGGGGTTGTTAAATCTGCTTTGCCTAGGCACATAAAAAGTGCTTTGAAATAAAGGTGCAAAAAAACAAACCAATTGAATTAATTTACTCTGCAAGTAAAGTAAACGTTCACGCTGCCAAAGCACGTCAACACTGACAGATGGAAGACGATTAAATTTGTACTTTTGGTTTGTATTGGCTTGTTCTTATCTCCCATCTTAAACTAGTCGAATCGAAACGTATTCACTTTTATTGCCTGGAAGAGAGAAGAGAAACAACTCCAATGAAAGAGTGATGAGTCACAAAGGCTCAAAGGCCGACCTTCTTGTCAGAGGTATAGTCGGTACTGAGTAAAACAACAATGCGGGAGAGCTCTGAGCACCACCGGGCTAGCCCCCGGATGCTACATGACGTTAGCTGCCTTGCTAACAGGAAGTGGGCTAGAATGGCCTGGCCCGTAATGGCCCTCCTTTTGTGTTGGAGCTCTGCTGCTCAAACACGGCCAGGCTTCCTCTGTCACGAGCCCATTGCTCACAGCTAGCCTTGTGACGCTAGCACTGGGGCTTTCTGGGAAGGTTTTCCCATGGTACCTTGCGTCTGAACCTTCCCCCCCACCCCCCCCCACGAAGATTAGTAATCGACTTCCTGTATGTGTCTTTAATCACGTCTTCTGTTCGCTTTGTATTCTAACCCCATACCTGCTCCTTAACCTCTTAAACTAGTGATTGGGAAGACCGTGATCACTCTCGCAGCAAAAGGCATACAACACTGCCCTTATTATGTAGAAATAGTCATATCAAATTAAACATGAGAAAGTCATTTTTACACACACCAAACACAACTTGTTAATTAGACAAATGTGACGATTGAAATAGGCCGGAGCTTAAGAGTTTAACGATAGCTTTTGATGAAATGACATCATTGTAGATAATGAGCTGTATGTACACTCCCTGAGATAATTAATCTCCTGTTCACCACGATTACACCACTGAAACGGAGCACACACACGATTGATCTTTAATTAGTTTGACTCATGGTCTATTACTCAGTCCTACTGTATCTAAGTCTGGGCTTGTTTTCTGTTACCGTTATCGGTCGGCCCATCCAGTACCTGCTAACCCTCGGAGAAGGAGCTCTCTTGCGGGCTCCTTCTCAAGTTTAACGTTTACATTTAGGGCATTTAGCGACATAAGGGGGGAGCTATGCAGAGTCTAGGTGAAGCTGTTGCTCCTTCAGGGGCGTAGACTCAGGGCGTAGTTATGTAATGGGGGGGGGGGGGGGGGGGGGTATGTGAAGCCCTTTGAGAATGGAATCGGTATTGAGGTGCAAACGGGACAAATACAGAGCAGCGCTCTGACCGGACTGGTTCATAGTCAGAAAGGCTATAATAATAATAATAATAATAATAATAATTCATTTGATTTATACAGTGCTTTCTAATTACTCAAAGAGTTTACCTTGAGAGTTGGACACAAAATAAAAGGATTTAAAAATAACGTATATTAATAAAAAAGATTAAAAAAAAGGAGGAAGGGGATAGAAGGGAAGGAGGTTTTGTGGTGAAAGTGATCTTTAAAGGTTGGTTTTGAGGGCCTGTTTGATGAAGGGCATGTGTTGGCGTGTGTTGGCTATGCAGAACTCAATGGCCTCAAGATGCCGCTCCGTGAACAGGCCTCCTGCCGGGTGACATTGTACATACAAGGAATTATTTCGCAGCGCTTAACTGCGTCATACTCCCCCCCCCCCCCCCCCCCCCCCCCCCGACCCCCCCGACCCCCCTGTACCTTTACAGGAATCCTAGAAATAGTCCATCCGGGGTCAGGGGTCGTCAGTTCTGCTGCCTCAGCTGCAGCTGTGACCCCACAACACTGTCCTAGCGGGAGGAAACGGAGAGAGAACCAGGAACACCCTGGCTCTGACTTCCTCTTCCACGGCCTCTCCCGCCAGGGGGGAGAGAGGTGAAAGGGAGGAGGGGGGAAAGTGAGGTATGGGAGTGTGTGGGGGGAGAGGTGAGGTAGGGGGAGAGAGGTGACGTACGGGGGAGATGGGGGAGAGATGAGGAGGGGGGGGGGGAGGTGAGGTATGGGAGTGTGTGGGGGGAGAGAGGTGAGGTACGGGAGATGAGGGAGAGGTGAGGTACAGGGGGGGGAGAGGTGAGATACTGGGGGGGGAGGGGGGGAGAGGTGGGGTTTGAAGGGCAATTTACTAGAAATGTTTTCACTTTCTGTCCGCCCCCGCCCCCCCCCTCCCCCCCTCTCTAATCGGAGAGGAGCTAAACCGAAACAGATCCATGGACCTGTTCAGCTCTCCTGGTGGAGCGTGGCCGTAACACCCACAGGGTGAGGTGTTCCATTCCCAGCTGGTAGAGCAAAGCATTACTTCTGCCACAGTCAGTAGTGTGATTCCCCTATTGGGCCGACCAAGCTGAGCCCATGTCTGTGTGT
>NC_082383.1:19124481-19126981 GCF_031168955.1 Gadus macrocephalus
GCATCTAGATATCCCCTCTCTCCTCTCTCCTAGCTACCTCCTCTCTACTCTCATCTAGATATCCCCTCTCTCCTCTCTCCTAGCTACCTACTCTCTCCTCTCTCCTAGCTACCTACTCTCTCCTCTCATCTAGATATCCCCTCTGTCCTCTCTCCTAGCTACCTCCTCTCTCCTAGATATATCCTCTTTCCTCTCTCCTCTCTCCTAGCTAACTCCTCTCTCCTCTCATCTAGATATCCCCTCTGTCCTCTCTCCTAGCTACCTCCTCTCTCCTCTCATCTAGATATCCCCTCTGTCCTCTCTGCTACCTACTCTCTACTCTCATCTAGATATCCCCTCTCTACTCTCTCCTAGCTACCTCCTCTCTCCTAGATATATCCTCTTTCCTCTCTCCTCTCACCTAGGTATCTCCTCTCTCCTCTCCCCTAGGTATCTCCTCTCTACTCTTATCTAACCACCTCGTTCGCCATACGAACAGGGGTCCAGACAGGATTTGGAGACCAGCTCTGTATCTGATAGGCTCTCAGACACAGGAAGTGAAAGCCTGACTTCACTGTTCTGAGTGTTTTCATTGGCTGACGAACGTCTGCCCTCTGGGAGCCATTAGGAGCCGGTCTAATCTATAGAGTTTACATACGCACACACACACACACACACACACACACACACACACACACACACACACACACACACACACACACACACACACACACACACACACACACACACACACAGGACGGACGGACGGACGGACGCACACACGCACGCACGCACACACACACACACACACACACACACACACACACACACACACACACACACACACACACACACACACACACACACACACACACATACATACATACATTCATAACACACACACACACACACACACACACACACACACGCACACACACACACACACACTTGTTGATCCACATGTACGTGTGAAGTCCTCCATCGCCCTTAATAATACAGACCATAATAAGGTCCCCGGCGATGGGTAAAGACCTGTCCATGTCCCTCATTCTGTCTCCCAATGCCTGGCAATAGTCTGATGAACTCCCAACCATTACCTCATTTCTGTTCTAGTGCAATAATACTGGTAATATATATTTGACTTTATGTGACCCTTTTTATAGTGCTTCTATTTTTTTTATAGCAATTTGGAAATTGCAATTGGCGATGTAAGCGGTTTAGTTTCCCGGCCATAAAGCTCTTTGTGAATTGAGGTGAGTTGAAGGGACAGAAGAGGCAGTGATGCAGAACAGCTGTGGTGGAAGGAGAGGATGAAGTGAAAGGTCCGTCATCACAGGGGGACGGAGGGCGTGGTCCAGGGAAAGAGGGTGAGTGAGAGAGAGAGGGAGAGAGGGAGAGGGAGATGGAGAGGGGGAGAGAGAGGGAGAGGGAGAGAGTGAGAGAGGGGGGGAGATAGAGGGGGAGGGAGTGAGAGAGAGAGAGGGGGAGAGAGAGAGAGAGAGAGAGGGAGAGAGGGAGAGGGAGAGGGAGAGGGAGATGGAGAGGGGGAGAGAGAGAGAGAGAGGGAGAGAGTGAGAGAGGGGGGGAGATAGAGGGGGAGGGAGAGAGAGAGAGAGGGGGAGAGAGAGAGAGAGAGAGAGGAGAGAGAGGGAGAGTGAGAGAGAGTGGGAGAGAGGGAGAGGGGAGAAAGGGAGGGAGAGGGAGGAGGAGGGAGAGAGAATGAGAGTGCTGGAGACAGAGAGAGAGAGGAGAGAGAGAGAGGGTATGCAGTTATGTAAGGTATTCCACTGTAAAACGCTGGCAGAGAAACAAGGCTTGTATTCTTCCCAGGCCGGTCGTGTTGCTGTTCTGCCAACCCCCTCCCCCCCCCCCTCGAGGAAGGAGGCTGAACGACTGTTGGAGGTACATGAGTTAAAGTCCTCAGGTGGGAGTGGGCCAGGAGTTATTTCAGTCCAGACCGCTACGGCTCGGAGGCAGGACCTTAATGGGTACCACAGGTGAATGATGTTCTTCCACGTGTTAAATGTCAGAGTATGACATCATCACCTACGCACACATCACGGATGCGTGTGTGTGTGAAAGGGGCGGTACTCCCCATCTGCAGAGAGAGGCAGCTCGGCACGCCCACACACATCGACTCGGAGCTCTGGTCAGCCGTCTGGCAGCGCATAGGTGTGACACCCTGGGATGTCGTTTTCCGCCTGACCCGATGGCAGTTTCCTGTCCGCCGAGGTCGAATTGGCCAACATTCAAATGCAATTTGCAGTTGCACCCGGTGTGCAAATAGTGCCACTATTTTCTTTACTTTCCCTCAGTAGTAAGAATTTATTTAACTGACACTCTTGATTCAAACTGAGCCCTCTGTTTAATGAGGAACCCAGGTCATTATGGGTGTTTCTTGAGCCATATTGGGTCATTTATGGGATTAGACAGGGTGTAGACTTTAAACTACCTCAGGACAATTGGTTTGAACAGAGAGTCCTGTCGTTGTGTTTGGTCATCTGACAAACGCACTGTCAAC
>NC_082383.1:19129481-19139481 GCF_031168955.1 Gadus macrocephalus
GCAACCAATGGCCAAAGATATGGGTTTGGTGTGTTTGTGTGTGTATTTATGTGTGTGTGTGTGTGTGTGAGAGACCATTAGACCGGGGCATTTCCACAGCCACCAGTGGCCAGAGGGCGTCTGTTGGCGGCCGTCCTCCGTCCGTTAGCCTAGTGTGAGTCAGCATTGAGCGGAACACCTTCTGTGGAACACGGATCAGATAATCAGTCGGTACAGAAAAAAACAATAAAAGGGGAGCGCACAGAAGAGACCATCCCTCTCCCCACCCTGCAGAACACTCATTGTTTTGATTCATCACTTGTTGTGCATCTAGTTATTAGTCATGAATCATATGCTACTCAGACATGGTTGGTGCAAATTAGAGGAGGATAAAGACTACTGGGAACCACCATGGCGTGGAAACACACTTGTGCGAGCACATACAAACACACACACACACACGCACACATGAAGAGCACATACACACACACACACACACATGAAGAGCCCCCCCCCACACACACACACACACACACACACACACACACACACACACACACACACACACACACACACACACACACACACACACACACACACACAGGACTATTCCCATGGCCACACAAACGCAGCGACAGGCCGATTCGCACGCTGCA
The DNA here is from genome assembly GCF_031168955.1 of Gadus macrocephalus. NCBI lineage: Eukaryota > Metazoa > Chordata > Actinopteri > Gadiformes > Gadidae > Gadus > Gadus macrocephalus. The sequence continues at coordinate 19,130,117 of NC_082383.1, forward strand.
GCCCGTACTTTAGTGCCAGCCAGACGGGTTTAATTGTCCCTGACTCATGGCCGCCGATGTCGTCAGCGCTTTTAATCGCCTGAACAACGAGTTTAAATTCCTGCGTCCAATGAAAGGAACACAGAGCTGCCGAACTAGCCAATGAGACGAGAGCGGACAATAGGACTGTGTGTTTGTTTCCTGGCTCCCAGCTGATCTCTCTGCTCCTTAACAAAGAGCGTGCAAGTGCGGTGGAGAACGAGGTGAAGCGCTGAGCAGAGACCTGTGTGTGTTTCAGTCTAACCCCGCCATGCGCTATGTGTGCACGTTTCCCCCGCAATGGTTTCCCATCATGTGGTGGAAATGGTTACGAGAAAGTGTTTGAAGCTGATGGTGTGAGCTGGGGTTAGCGATGGTTAAGTTTAGGTGTTAGAGATGGGTTTAGGTATAAGGCTAGAGATGGTTAGTTTAAGTTTGAGGTAAGAGATGATTAAGTTTAGGTTTCTAGTTTGAAATAGTTAGAATGATTAGGAGCCCCAGAAAAGTTCCCTAGGTGGCATTTATTAACTTACAGTGTATGTTAGTTTGCTAATGAGATGTCATCAGTCATTTGTTAAGTTTAACACCTCACTAGTTCTGCATTCTAGGCAAAACACAGCTCTACCACAGGATGTAAATGACAACGGGGCTCAGGTGTAAAACTGGACAGGAGGGGGGACAGAGAGGGCAGCAGGAGACGTTTACGTCCAGGGTTCGGTCTACACGTTGTATTCACAGCTGTGGACGCTAGTCACTATAGAGTCCAGCCCTGTACTGATAAACACACTAGACTCTAGTCACTGGAGTCCAGCCAAGCCCTGATAAACACATTAGACTCTAGTCACTACAGTTCAGCCCTTTACTAATAAACACACTAGACTCTAGTCACTAGAGTCTAGCCCAGTCCTAATGAACAAACTAGACTCTAGTCAATAGAGTCCATTCCAGCACTGATTATCAGACTAGACTCTAGTCACTGGAGTCCAGCCCAGCCCTGATAAACACACTAGACTCTAGTCACTACAGTTCGGTTCAAGTTGATATTTCGGATCGAAGACAAACCAAAAGCTGCTCACTGCAGAGAGGTTGGAGCGTTATTTAACTTTAAATAACTAGTGCTACGACCCTTGAATTCTTTTCCTCATACATGCCCTAAAGATTTAGATTTACATTTATTTGTCATTGCACAGGAATACAATGAAATCCAATGTACTCACGTACTGGACTATAATAAATAGTCAATAAAAAAATACATTGTCATCATCATCTCATTCACTCAGTACATTCATGTCGTCATACACTATATACCATCAACTCGGTGCAATTGTATGCCCTAAAACAGTAGGGCAAAATAAATAAAGCCCAGAGCATTGCATTAGGTGTGGATGTCACTGGTTAATGCTGTCAGAAATAGTGGGTTTGTTTTCAGGTCAGAATTGAGTATGGTGATAACTTTTGGATAGAAACTGTTCATGAATCTTGTGGTGTGTGTTCTGATGGACCTGTAACGTTTCCCTGAGGGCAGCAGTTCAAACAGATAATTGGCAGGGTGGAATGAGTCTTTCAGAATGTTGTGTGTCTTCTGCAAGCATCGGGAGTTAAAGATGGTGTCCATGGTAGGTAGCTGTTGGTTGATGATGTTTGGGCGGTTTTTATAGTCCTCTGCAGCGACTTCCTGCCTGCACCTGAACTGCTACCGTACCACGACAGGACTCCGTAGTCCTGTCGTGGTACGGTAGTGTGCGGAGAAAGTATAAACGCTGCTGTGCTTTCTTTACTATTGCTGTGGTGTTTATTGTCCATGATAAGCTCTCTGAGATGTGTATGGCCAAAAATTTGAAGCTGGCCACTCTCTCCACACTCTCCCCATTGAAGTGTAGTGGTGTGTGTGTCCTGCTTCTTCCTGTAATCGATGATCAGTTCTTTTGTTTTTTTTGATGTTGAGGCTCAGGTTGTTCTCTGAGCACCACTTTGTCAGCCTGTGAACCTCCTCTCTGTAAGCAGACTCATCACCTTTGGTGATCAATCCCATCACAGTTGTGTCATCTGTGAATTTCAATATGGTGTTGGTAGTGTGAGATGGGGCGCAGTTAGGTGTGAACAGAGAGTAGAGCAAAGGTCTCAGCACGCAACCCTGTGGGGCCCCTGTGCTGAGTGTCAGAGCAGTGGGGGAAAGGTGCGGGCCCATTCTGACCGCCTGTGGCCTGTTTGTCAAGAAGTCCTTAATCCAAAGGCAGAGGTTGAGCGGTATACCCAGGTAGGACATCTTGGAGAACACAGTCTGCTGGTGACGATGGTATTAAAGGCAGAGCTTTAGTCCACAAACAGTAGCCGTGCCTAGGTCCCCTGCAGCCCCAGGTGGCGCAGAACGGAGTGGAGGGTCGTGGAGATGGCGTTGTCTGTTGACCTGCTGGCTCGATATGCAAATTGATGGGGATCCGTAGTGGGTGGCAGGGCAGCTTTGATGTGTTGTAGAACCAGTCTTTCAAAGACTGATTTCAGGTGTCAGTGCTACCGGGCCTGTAGTCATTGAAAGATGTTATTGAAGTCTGTTTGGGAACTGGAACTATGGTGGATCTCTTCAGGCAGGTGGGGGCAGTGCACTGTGATAGAGAGAGATTGAAGATATTTGTGAATAGTTCCCCTAACTCTGCAGCAGTCTCTGAAGACCCGTCCAGACGCCATCTGGGCCGGCTGCCTTCCGTGCGTTGATCCTGCGGCGAGTGCGGGTGTCGTCAGCAGGCTGATGGACGAGGATCTGGCTGTTGGTGTCTGGAGCCGGACTGGTGGTCATTCCCTCCACCTCAAAGCGGGCGAAGAACCGGTTCAGCTGCTCCGCCTCCAAGGCACTTCCACTGGCAGTGCTGCTGGTGTTGTTTTGCCTGGTGTCTGACGCACAAAAGATTGAGGACCTCTTTAGCAGCTCTGACCCCCGCCGGGCACGGCGGGGGTCAGAGCTGCTAAAGAGGTCCTCAATCTTTTGTTTGTCGTTTGTATGCTGCTTTAGCATCCTTGATTCCCCTCTTCAGGTTTGCCCTGGCGGCCTTGTAGCATTGCACGTCACCGGAATGGAGGCAGTGTTGCGTGTCTGTTCAGAAGCCCCCCCTGGCCACACTTGTGTGACTTTGGCAGTGGGTCCGCTTGTGCAGATACGTGGTCTGTATGCTGGAGTCAGGAACACTCAGATGTGGTCAGACTGCCCAAAGTGGGGTAGGGGTGATGCTTTGAGCCCATGCTTGATGTCCCTGTAGACATGGTATACATGGTCATGGTAAAACAACACCGAAAACAACTTTTGACATTTGACCCTTGGCCACCTACACATGACTAATAAAAGTGAACGTGACTGTAAACAAGGCTGTAGCTCTTCTGTCCTCCTGCCATCGGCTTCCAGCCCCCCGCTCCCCGTCTCCCTGCCCAAAGCGCCCCCTAAAGGCTGAAGTGTGCATGGTGTCGTGCAGCGGGCTGCAGACTGCTGCAGCACCTCTCTCTGTGGGTGGATTAGCACCTCTCCATGGGCGGAGCAGGTGTTTGTAGTGACACCTTGTCCGCCGATGCCTTCTCCGGGGGTCGGTCTCAGCCCGGGGCCGTCGCTGAACGTGTGAACGCCTCCTCTCAGAACTCTGCGTATCAGAAAGGGACGACCCTGTAAAATGCTCGAGAACTCTTTAAGATACCGACACCCTGGTAACACTTTGAAACGGAGCGCTGATCAACCCGGCCTTGAAGAAAACCAACAAAAAAACATTAGTCCCCGTTTCTTCACACGCTGACGTCGACTCTGTTGCTCTTCAAACCTCTGTTTGGAAGCTATTAGGTGGGGGGCTTTCATGGGCCTGCTTTAATTCCCAGCGTTCTGCAGTTAACATTCTCCCTCTTATCAGGTGAACTTTCCTGCTGTGTTGAATCATTTCCTCCTGAATGCGCGTGGATTCTGTTTTTGCCCAGCACTTAGTTCCCGTCACGCGAGGGGCATTTCCCCAGGCTAGCTTCCGCATGCTAATGAGGCTGTTATGGCTCCAAGATGGCCTCAGCCCGTACCCCTCGGCTTGCTATATCTCTTTAACGCTACGCATACATTGATGCACATTGGGGATTGAACCCAGAAACGTTGGTTTGGATGTACCACAAGGGACGACTAGAATAGCCTCTGCAGCCCTCTGGGAACTAGAGCTAATAATAAGCCAGACTAGCACTCATGTGTGTATATTAGTTTAATGTTTGTTTTAATGTGTCTGCTCTGCCACACAAGCATGTTGTCTGTCTGTCTGTCTGTCTGTCTGTCTGTCTGTCTGTCTGTCTGTCTGTCTGACTGTCTGTCTGTCTGTCTGTCTGTCTGTCTGTCTGTCTGTCTGTCTGTCTGTCTGTCTGTCTGTCTGTCTGTCTGTCTGTCTTCATTTCACTATTCCATGGCATGTCCAAACGTACGTAAACGTATTACAAAAAATTCACTTCCGGCTCCGCCCACTAAAACCTGACAGTTGTGGAATAACACAGACCAAACGTCCCTCATTGGTCGATAGTCCTGACAATCAAAACTTCCTGAACTGCTCTCCTGATGGGCAGGAGAGGCACAGGGCTTCGTTTCCAGATAACGATGAATCTTCGCTTGTACGATCATTCTCACGATGGATCTTGCGAACCATCGTGAATTTCTTTGGAGCGTTTCCCGAAACTCCTCTTAACATGAACGCGCGTTCACTGCACTCACGACGTTCGTAGGATTGTAACTGTCTACTGACGGTGCTGAAATGGGCTCCGTACTGAGGGAGACGCAGGAATGTCGCAGGAAAATGGGGTTAAAAAGTGTTAAAATATCTCCCCATCAAGGCCAACCGCAGAGTAGCCTACGAAAAGAATAGAAATGCAATAATTTGAATGCTAAAGATATTAAAACACAATTGATTAGGCCTAGGGGGACATACGTATCGTCCTAATCCTGAATGCACTGTGCGTACATTTTTTCACTGCAATTTCCCCCCCTTCTATGTTACAAAAATCAAAAATAGCTTGTGTGACAACTAGTTGCTGATTTCTGAAACATGCTTTGCGCAGTAAAGAGAGCCGACTTTATCTGATTCCGCATAAGGTTTCATTGATTGGCACGCATTCTCTAGTCTAGAACATTTGTAGACATTAAAAATACAACGTTCCATTCATTCATTATCATTCAAACGCAGAGGCTAGGCATTGGCACGCGGCTATTACTGACCCGATTAGGAGAGCTTGGTCTAGATCATTTGTTCTCAAAGTGCGGCCTGCGGGCCAATGGCAGCCCGCAGAAACATTCCTGGCGGCCCGCAATGACATACAGATGTAAGTTTAAAAAATAAAAATAAATTAATTAATTAAAAGATTTTAATTATTAATATTATTTTTTATTATTATATCAATATTAATTTAAACAAAAGAAGAAAGAAAAAAATAAGAAAAGTCGACTCTCTAGCTTTCAATTAAATCCTGTTACATTTGTTAGTTTTAATCAGACTGTACATTACTTTGAAAGGATGAACCTCAGTTTCGTGATTTAGACCTCACTTGACCTCACTCCCAGAGGTCCACGGTGCAATGTTTTTTTACCACTGGGATGCTGACGGCGTTTCCCGCCTTATTTTCTTTCCTTTGGCGGACCTCAGTGAAATTTTGGGTTCCTAAATTGGCCCTCAGCTGTCAAAACTTTGAGAACCCCTGGTCTAGATCCTGCCCATATTCTTGGGCAGGATGAAGTAGGCTATAGGCAGGGTTCGAGTTATGATTTCATCTCTGTCTCTTAAAGTTGTTGACGGGGGAGGGGGGGGGGAATATAGAACGTAAATATGGGCTATTATGACTCGGCTCTTCTCAATGCCGTGGAACTCTCTGTTTACTTGCATGGGCCCTTCACAACAACGCCAGCGTCTTCGGTTGCTAAGCGACGTCAACGTCTTTGGCTCTATTTCCCTGCTGATCAACACAAAGAAGGGTAACAAATAAATTGTAAAAAGAGACCTTGTGAAGTTATTTTTTCGTTTGGCAAGTAGCCGCTCATTATCGAAAATAAGCCCCTTCAGGTCGAAGCAAGACAACTCAGTTTTGCGTCGGTGTCCGGTTCGCCCTGTCGGGGCTTATTTTCCCGATAATGACCGGTGTTCTATTATCCCTTACTTAACGTCAATATTACTCTGCATGTCGAAGGGAAAATAGAAAATTATGCTGCTGTATTTGTGAGTTACTCACAATTATCTGCTGTATTGTGAGTCCCCCACAAATATTTGAGTTTGCTGCTTTCATGGGAGCCAGACCTCTCTCAATGGGAGCTCAGCTCCCACCTAACTCGAACCCTGGCTATAGGTCTTTTTACACTGCCGAGCCGGTTCGGTCGCAGCTTGGCACGCCCGGCGATTTCACATTCTGATCTCAAGTTTCCTGCGTAAAACCGAGGGGGTCAAATCCCCCGTTCGTCACGGCGCGGGCTTTCTTGGTTCACTGGGGAAGGCGGGGCTGCGCACGGAGTCTCTGACCTCTTCGGAATAAGGCTGAGGCTGAGGCCACTGAGGCTATAGTAGGCTAACGATGCTCTTAGCATCCTACGAGTACCCCTGGAGTCCTCGTTAGCTACGAGCGTTTTCACGACGTTGTACGAAACACTTCACGATCCACTTAGGCTAACGATGCTTTCGGGAAACTGGGCCCAGGTCTGAGGCCAGGTGTGTGGGACCAATCGACCCCAGCATCTGGGAGCCATTTACCAAAGATTCCCTTTTATATGTTAACATGGGTAAATGTTTAACCTCCACCACCACATCTGATCACCAGCACCTGTGGCCGTTAGTCAGGCTGGAATCAGACACGTTTCCGTTATTGTTTGAGTGTGTGAGTGTTTGTGTGTGTGTGAGAGAGAGAGAGAGAGAGAGAGAGAGAGAGAGAGAGAGAGAGAGAGAGAGAGAGAGAGAGAGAGAGAGAGAGAGAGAGAGATAGAGAGAGGGTGAGAGGGTCTGATTGAGAGAGAGACAGGGGTAGAGAGAGAGGGAATGAGCGTGAGAGAAAAGCTAGAGAGATGGAGAGAGAGCTAAAGATAGATAGCGTCTGATCAGGGGAGAGAGAGAGAGCAAGAGAGAGAGCAAGAGAGAGAGAGAGAGAGAGAGAGAGAGAGAGAGAGAGAGAGAGAGAGAGAGAGAGAGAGAGAGAGAGAGAGAGAGAGAGAGAAACTCCTACCACAATGTCTGTCATCAATCTTACTACTATGGGCGTGTTCTCTCTTTTCCCATGAATCTACTGTAGTGCAGGGCTTTAAATAACCCTCACCAACTCTCCCTGCCACACACCCTCCCCCACCCTCCCACCTTGCCCGCATCTGGACGTTGAGTCTCAAAGTCGTACATTTTGGACGAATCGTGACCTTAGCAGACTTTAATAGGACTTAGCATCCTAGCTTATTAGAGCTCACATTATCTATGTGCGTTAATGTGCCTAGTTTATTATAGCTCATGTGTGTGAGTGCTAGCCTTGCTAATTATAGCTAAAGTTATCTATGTGTGTCAGTGCTAGCCTACCTTAATATAGCTCAGTTTCCTTGTCTGCGTGAGTACTATGCTAGCTTATTATTAGCTCTACTCCCCAGGGGGCTGCATAGGCTATTCTACTGGTTCCATGTTGGACTTCAAAGTGAAAGTTTCTTGGTTCATCCCCTATCTCTGCACTCTAACCCGCTGGTGTCAGGGAGCAAGGGGCTCCAAACGCTGAGCTACACTTACATTTGGTCATTTAGCATTTTATTGGATCCAGGGGGATCTCTCCCCATCTCTCTTGGTCCCTCTCTCTCTTGCTCTCTCTCTCTCCCTTGATCAATCTAAATTGGAGTATAGCTAGAGGAGAGTGGGATAAAGTGCGACACTGTCTCACTTCACCCCACAGTCTGAATTTACCCCACCACCCCAATTTTAGAAAAAACGACCTCTCTTAGTAATTCAGGCTAATCTTCAGCTAGCATCATCACATGGTTTTATAGGTTGGTATTTCATCAACATGTATGATATGTGTTTCTACCTGAATCAATTTGCTTTGGCACAACAGTTGATTAAGTTGACAGCAAGAAAATTTACCACAGCAACATGAGATCCTCTCCTTCATGGCCAAGGGGAAATGGGAGGGGCTTGAAAACATAATGGTCACATGACCACAAATGTGTTCCGTTGCCTAGATACAGGGGGTGTCTCACATTACCCGATGTCTCGCATTACCCCGTTCTCCCTACTATTAATTTGCTACACTACCTGCTCCTATATCGGACCTGTGTCTCAATTTAATGTAAGTAACTCAAGAATAAAAGTGACTGCTAAATCACTAGATAGCAGTCGGAGGGATGCATTTGACAGCTAGCCTGACAGTTAAGTACAATGCAGAAGTTAGCATGGAGGGAGTTACCATCCCAAAGAAGGTATAGTTCTCGTAAGAAAAGTTATGAGAAGTTGTTAATGTTTCTTATGTTAGGTTGGATAGGGGTTGAGTTACATACAAAAGTATTTTTTTGGAAACAAGTCTTTCGTCTTGTTTCCAACTCCAGAGGTAATTGTGAGGGGGCGGGCTAACATGATGATAGGCTGTGGAACACATGTCGGTTGGCCAGGGTTCATCTGCGACCAAAATACTGTAGTAAAGGTTTTTACCGAAACCCTGGAAAAACCACCAGCGTGAACAGCTGAACCCAAACAAAACATCGAGACTCCTCCCAGGAGTTTAAACCAGCCAATTTAAACCTACTCTGGCCACGCCTCCTTTCTCCTCCTTCCTTCTCTCTCCTGTTTTATTTTCTTCTCTTTTTTACTCCTTTTTCTCCTTTTCTGTCTCCTCTTCTTCTCTCCTCCCCCTCTCCCCTCTCTCCCTCTCCTCCCCTTCTCTCCTCTCCTTCTCTCCTCTCCCCCGCTTCTCTCCTTCTCTCCTCTCCTCTCCTCTCCCCTCTCCTCTCTTCCTCTCCTCTCCTTCTCTCCTCCTCTCCTCTCTCTTCTCTTCTCTCCTCTCCTTCTGTACTCTCTCCTCTTCTCCGCTCCTTCTCTTCTCCTATCCTCTCTTCTCCCCTCTCCTCTCCTCTCCCCTCTCCTCTCCCCTCTCCTCTCCTCTCCTTCACTCCTCTCTCCTCCTCTCATCTGCTGCACAGGAAACACAGAGAACGCAGCTGATTATTGTGTAAGAAAATGGACTGTTTAGTTGGGTTGGTTCGAGGGGGGGGGTGGGGGTCTCTGTTCACATGACGTGGGAACTCTGGGTATGTGAGGAGATAAGACAGGAAATGGACAGAAACTGCTCTGCTGGTTTGAAACCAGCGGTCATTATGGAGCCATTGGCTTCCGGGTGTGAAGAGGTGTGTGTGT
>NC_082383.1:19144481-19151981 GCF_031168955.1 Gadus macrocephalus
AGCATCCTGTGCTGGGCGACACACACCGGCTCCTTATCGCTCGCGTCACTGTGGAGGCTAAGTGGGTCAAACCTCAGCGCTGAAACCCAACGCAGACGGAAAATACCTCCGTAATGACACAGCGCCCGTGGAGAGGCCTCCTATTGGTTCAGCCCCTAACGAGCCAACCAGCAAACCACACGCGGTGGCTCGCTCTACGGAAAAGTGCGGCCTTGTTGACGAGTTTCTCGTGATGTTGTAGCGCCGTAGTGTTGTGGCGTAGGGCTGGGAGGTCTGATAGAAACCAGGCCTGCCTGTCTCATCTCGCCAATCAGCCAATCACAACTCACGCCTCATCTCTGAGCCCAATATTCGGCCGATCAGAACTCAGAACTGTGTTGCTCACAGGCTGCTGTGTGTTGTGTTGTGTTGCTCATGGCCTGCTGTGTGTTGTGTTGTGTTGTGTTGTGTTGTGTTGCTCATGGCCTGCTGTGTGTTGTGTTGTGTTGCTCATGGCCTGCTGTGTGTTGTGTTGTGTTGTGTTGCTCATGGCCTGCTGTGTGTTGTGTTGTGGTGTGTTGCTCATGGCCTGCTGTGTGTTGTGTTGTGTTGCTCATGGCCTGCTGTGTGTTGTGTTGTGGTGTGTTGCTCATGGCCTGCTGTGTGTTGTGTTGTGCTGTGTTGCTCACAGGCTGCTGTGTGTGGTGGTGTGTTGTGTGGCTCATGGCCTGCTGTGTGTTGTGTAGGGGTGGGAATCTCTTGGCAACTCACGATTCGATTCGATTCCGATTATGAGGTCAACGATTCGATTCTGAAGCGATTATCGATACATCTCGATGCAACAATTTATTTTATGCACATTTCCATGCGTGATTTTCAAAAATATATATATACATCTGCGTTTGCTACTCAGAGTTTGCTAATCACTTCCTACTTTTGTGATGATCATTAAAGACATCAACAGATGAATTAACATATCTAATATTTCATAAGAGAGCAAGCTTTTGTCACAAATATGACTTTCTATGAACAATGCAATAATCAATGCAGCTTGCATTATAACACAATATGGAAGCATGCAAAAAATAGGTTTCAGTTTTATTTTCTTTCTAATCTTTCTTTTCTATGTCATTAAAGGAAAGCTGCTCTTGAATTAGAAGGAGTTCTTGTTTCTGGCTGTGAGTTTGCACGCATGCTATGCGTAGGCTGAATCGCAATCGTGTCAAGACTAATCAGATTGGCCAATACACACTGAAGATAAATTCAATGATTTTAAAATTACAAAAATGATCCCTCTCTGGCGAACAGAATGTTGCAGCAGGCAAAAAACAACAACAACAAAAAAATCTTTGCTTGCCTGCTGTGTGTTGTGTTGTGTTGTGGTGTGTTGCTCATGGCCTGATGTGTGTTGTGCTGTGTTGTGGTGTGTTGCTCATGGCCTGCTGTGTGCTGTGTTGTGGTGTGTTGCTCATGGCCTGCTGTGTGTTGTGTTGTGTTGTGTTGCTCATGGCCTGCTGTGTGCTGTGTTGTGTTGTGTTGCTCATGGCCTGCTGTGTGTTGTGTTGTGTTGTGTTGCTCATGGCCTGCTGTGTGCTGTGTTGTGGTGTGTTGCTCATGGCCTGCTGTGTGCTGTGTTGTGTTGTGTTGCTCATGGCCTGCTGTGTGTTGTGTTGTGTTGTGTTGCTCATGGCCTGCTGTGTGTTGTGTTGTCATGTGTTGCTCATGGCCTGCTGTGTGTTGTGTTGTCATGTGTTGCTCATGGCCTGCTGTGTGTTGTGTTGTGTTGCTCATGGCCTGCTGTGTGCTGTGTTGTGTTGCTCATGGCCTGCTGTGTGTTGTGTTGTGTTGCTCATGGCCTGCTGTGTGCTGTGTTGTGTTGCTCATGGCCTGCTGTGTGTTGTGTTGTGTTGTGTTGTGTTGCTCATGGCCTGCTGTGTGTTGTGTTGTGTTGTGTTGTGTTGCTCATGGCCTGCTGTGTGCTGTGTTGTGTTGCTCATGGCCTGCTGTGTGTTGTGTTGTGTTGTGTTGTGTTGCTCATGGCCTGCTGTGTGTTGTGTTGTGTTGCTCATGGCCCGCTGTGCGTAGCGGTGTGTTGCTTTGAGCAGGCCGTTGCCTGCGGGCCTTGATGACCTCGTCTGTTCTGACCGCGTCCCGCCTCCCTTCAGCGGAGCTAAAGACGTGGGCCAGAGGAAAACTCGACCTCCCGGCCGAAGGCCCCCAGGAGCAAGACGCCCTGGCCCCCAACGGCTCCTTAATGACACGGCCCCCTCCTCTCTGTGGATCGCTGGATCAGAGGCCTGCAGGAGGGTACAGGTGGAGGGGCGTGATGCCATAGTGGACCGTAGCATGGGCTGCCTGAGCTGCTGTCGGAGGATAGGGGGCCCAGGGCCCTTGGCTGGGGGTCTCTGGGGGCGGTACTGGAGGTATTTATGGAGAGTTCTGTTAAAACCCCCCACAGGGATCCGGGAGAATAAAACAGGTAATGAGATACAGGAAAACGTTGGCAGGTGACGGGGCTGTGTGAGTGTGTGTGTGTGAGATTTATTGTGTGTGTGTGCGTCTGTTTATGTGTGTGTATGGGAATGAGCTTGCATGTTTCTGTGTGTTTGTTTATGTCTGTGTCTCTGCATGTGTGTACATGTGTGTGTGAGTGAGAGTCTCTGTGTGTGTGTGTGTGTGTGTGTGTCTGTCTGTGTTTGTGCATGTGTGTACATGCGTGGGACCGGGTGAAGTGTGTGCGTTCTCATAACCAGCGGGGCTCCAGCTGCCAGCGAGGGAGGAACACACCCGAGCATCGCACGCCACGACGCGATCAGAGCGAACGAGGTCACAGGGCCCAACCTCAACCTCCAGCCCCCCTCCGTGTCCCCTCCTCCCCCCCGCCCTCCACCTCCAGGCCCCCCTCCCTCTCCCCTCGTCCCCCCCGCCCTCCACCTCCAGCCCCCCTCCCTGTCCCCTCCTCCCCCCCACCCTCAACCTCCAACCTGGTCTCTGGACTCACCCGTCCTCCAGTCCTCCCTAAGCTCCAGCTCACCTTCACCACAACGACAATGTAATCCCCCTGTTTACCAAACACCCCCCCCCCCCTGATAACAACCAGCGCACCCCCCCTCATGTTGGAGCTGTAATCCCTGAGGGAGGGGGGGGCTATTCTGGAACTGTGTTGGATTGTTTTAGTAGAGAGAGAGAGAGAGAGAGAGAGAGAGAGAGAGAGAGAGAGAGAGAGAGAGAGAGAGAGAGAGAGAGAGAGAGAGAGAGAGAGAGAGAGAGAGAGAGAGAGAGAGAGAGTGAGAGAGAGAGAGAGAGAGAGGGAGGGAGGGAGGGAGGGAGGGAGGGAGGGAGGGAGGAATTTAATCTAAACACGGCCTCACACTGAGGTGATGCAGATAGCTGACGTTATCTGAGGTCACCTCTGATTAATGTTGGTGTGCGTGTTCTGTATCAGCCACTCACACACGCACGCACACACACACGCACACACACACACACACAGGCACGTACGCACGTACGCACACGTGGACACACCAGGGGTTCGATCCCAGGCCCTTTCTGAGGGACGTCAGCCAACCACCACCACTGGGCTGTCCTGCCCCTCATCTCCCGACGGGCTCTGGGGGAGACTGAGGGGGAGACGAAGGGGGAGACTGTGGGAGGAGACTAAAGGAGGGAGACAGCAGGCCTAGTTGGCTTTACCTTCTAGGACAATTTGTTCGAGAACAAGTCTGGTACAAACTGAGATGTAGGAGAGGGATATCTTTAGTTCATCTGTATAAACAGAAGGTGTTCTATCAACCAGACAATCTGCACCCCTTAAAAACAAAGGCCCGAAGCACGATCTGTTTCACTGCTGCTACTGCAGTGTGTGTGTGTGTGTGTGTGTGTGTGTGTGTGTGTGTGGGTGTGTCTGAGAGTGTACTTCTGCATGTGTAAGCTTGTGTTGGCGTGTGTTTGTGTGTGCCTGTGCCTATTTATGGTAATGTAGTTGTGTGTGCCTGTATGTGTGTGTGTGTGTGTGTGTGTGTGTGTGTGTGTGTGTGTTAGTGTGTGTGTGTGTGTGTGTGTGTTGGTGTGTGTGTGTGTGTGCCTGTGTCTGCATGCATGTTTGTGTGTTTCTGCATGCATGTTTGTGTGTGTCTGCATGCATGTTTGTGTGTGTGCATGTGTGTGTATATCTGTGAGCATGAGTGTTTGTCTGCATGCATGTGAATGTGTGTGTGTGAGTGCGTGCGTGTGTGTGTGTGCATGTGCATTGCAGTAAGCCGCTTGTTAACTCTCCTCAGCCACCAGAACCAGCTCAGCACATTGTGTACTTGGTTGGTGGTTTTGTGTTTGTGTTGCGTCCGTGGGTTGTGTGCGTTGTGTGCGTTGTGTGTGCACAGCCCTGGGGTGCCCCCTTTGTGTGTCTCTGGTGCTCTGACCCTGTGGTTGCCATGCTAACCAGATGCGTCACAAGCTGCCTGCTTGAACCCGGAGCAACTCGTGGAACCCGACCGCTTCGGAACGCAGAACCACAGAACCGCCACTTGGAACGCACAACTCGTACACACAACTCGTACACACAACATGCACACACAACTCGTACGCACAACATGTAAACATAACATGTACGCAAAACTCGTACACACAACTCGTACACACAACTTGTACGCACAACATGTACACACAACATGTACACACAACATGAGGCTGGGATCAGCAGGAGCACAATGAATGGCAGCCGCTTATTCTGCCCGCATGTGTGCGTGCATGCATGTATTTGTGTGTGCGTGCGCGTGTGTGTGTGTATGCGTGTGTGTGTTTGTGTGTGTGTGGGCATGTGCATTCAAAACAATGTCTGTGTACATATTATGTGTGCTCGTGTTTGCGTGTGTGTGTGCGTGTATATGTGGGTGCGTGCATGCGTGCACACACTCGCACGCTCCCACACAAACACACACGCACACACACAAAGACACACTCAGACCAACACACACACTCACACGCACACATGCACGCACGCACACACACATGCAGAAGCAGTAGCTGCCCGTCATTGTGCTGCTGCGCCTCCCAGCCTCGTGTTCAGGTACAGCCTCAACTCTTCCACATCAGAACTCCGGGATTCAGAGAGAGAGAGAGAAATGCAGTTTTTTGCAGTGGATTGTACTCTTGTTTTGTGTAGTTTTGTGTAGTTGATTGTTCTCTGCTTGTTCTCCAGTCAGCGAGTGTCGCAGAATGACTCGACCTCAAGGTCCGTCACTTTCATCTCTGATACCCCAACATACAGGCAGAGAGGTCTGAAAGTGTTTGTGTCTGGAAGGTTCTCTCTCTCTCTCCCTCTGAACGTGTGTGAGGTCTGAGGTGGGCTATTCTGGGATGTCAGGCAGACTGAGGGTGTTTACTCAGTGGCAGGACCTTCCTTTGAGTGTGTTTTAATACTAGGGGAGCTGGGAGCTGAATAGGAAGACCTTGAGGAGGTGAGGGAGTGGGAGGGAGTGAGAGGGAGGGAGGGAGAGAGACAGAGAGAAAGAGGGAGAGAGGGATAGAGAGAGAGCGTAAGAGAGAAAGAGGGAGAGAGAAAGAGAGAGAGAGAATGTAAAAAAATTAGGAAAGAACTGAGACATCTGTCAAACCAAAAGCACCGCCACCCTCGAAACATAGATCTAAGAATGCAATATTATACCTCCCTTAAAAGATACAAAGAAACTATCAAAAGATAAAACCAACTCTATAACAGCAAACTTCTTCATGAATTCGAAGAATCCATCAATAAAAATGAGTTCTGGAGTATGTGGAACAATTTGAGCATAAAAGAACAAAAATAAATACCAATAAAAAATATATATATATTTTGGAAAAATTTAGAACTGATATTTAAAGACAATCAAAATCCACTTGACTTCCCCATCTCAAGTGAAGAACTGCAAGAAAAACCTAAATCATTAAAGTCCCATAAATCCTGTGGGCCTGACATCAGAAGTGAGATGCTTAAACATAGCACACCTGCAAATCAGAACGCAATGCTCAAACGCAATGCTCAAATTGTTCAACCTTGTTCTATATTCTTTTCCTGACATCTAGAATCAATTAATAAAAGTGGAAACAAATTGGACCCTGATAATTACAGAGGTATATGTGTGAACAGTAATCTGGATAAGGTTTTTAATAGCATTTTAAATGGGAGAATTCAAACCTTTCTTGACAAACACAATACCCTGTGTAGAAACCAAATCGGCTTTCTTCCAGGCCACCGTACCACATTTACACGCTAATCACTCTAATCAACAAACATGTAACAAAATATGAAAAAATAAATAATAATACTGCTTTGTCGACTTCAAAAAAAGCATTTGACTCTATTTGGCACACAGGATTATACTACAAACTTGTAGAGAGTGGTGTAGTGGGTAAAGTGTTCGACGTGATCAAGTCAATGTACTCAAATAATAAATGCAGCGTAAAAATTGGCACCAAACAAACAGAGTTCTTCGCACAGAAACGGGGGGTGAGGCAGGGCGGCAGCCTGAGTCCAACGCTTTTCAACATCTGCATAAATGAGTTAGCGGTGAAGTTGGAACAGTCTGCAGCTCCTGGCCTCAACCTTCAAAGAACAGAGGTAAAATTCCTCCTATTTGCAGATGATCTGGTTCTCCTGTCACCCTAGGAACAGGGCCTGCAGCAGCACCAGGACCCGCTAGCGAAATTCTACCAGAACTGGGCCCTGACAGTAAACCAAACGAAAACCAAAATTATGATTTTCCAAAAGAAGCCCAGATGTCAGGAAAACAAATACATGTTCTCTCTAGGAAGCACCGTCCTAGAACACACAATGAAGTATACCTACCTTGGTCTGGATATTACTGCATCTGGAAGTTTCAGCATGGCAGTGAATGCACTCAAGAAAAAGCCCGTAGAGCCCTTTATGCAATAAAATCTAAATTTTACAACATAAACATACCTATCACAATCTGGTGCAAATTATTCAACAGTATAATACAGCCTATCGCGTTTAATGGAAGTGAGGTCTGGGGTCCACTCAGTGCACATGACTACACTTCATGGGATAAGCATCCAATAGAGGCCCTATGCTGAATTCTGCCGATCAATATTGAAAGTCCAAACAAAAACACCAAACAACGCATGTAGGGCAGAATTAGGTTGTTTCCCATTGGCTATATCTATCCAAAAACTAGCACTAAAATTCTGGATGCACTTCAAATCTAGTCCCAAAAATACACTTCTTTTTGAAGCACAAGAAACCCAGGATCGGAACCCTGACAAGAGTCCCCTGTGCCAGCGTGTGCTGAGGCTAACTAACACACATCAAGCTCAGTCCAGCACTGCTTCCCAGACACCAATTAGAGTCAACAAAATAATGAATCAAGCACAAGAAGACTATTTGGGACATTGGACAGACCAAAGTAGAATGAATTCCTATCTGATCCTAAACAGAAATAACGAATTGGCAGACTATCTCCTCTCTGTCAGAGATGTGAAGCAGAGACCAATCCTGACCAAGTACAGGCTCAGTGACCACAATCT
>NC_082383.1:19159481-19166981 GCF_031168955.1 Gadus macrocephalus
GAGGTGGCAGGATAGTCTAGTAGTGGTTAGAGTGACTAACCTACCGGCCCACTCTTTGATGAGAGGCGTCTCAATTTAGTTCTAAGTCACTTTGGTTAAAACGCATCTGCTAGGTGACTAACTAGTAAAAATGGAGGACACAGTCAAGTGTTTTAAGGATGTTATTTAAAGACTCCTGGTTAATTAGTTAGAAAACCACAGCTGGCATTGCTGAGCTCGGTCGCTCAGGGTGCAGAATGTGGAGCAAACAGTTCTGTACGTTGAGCAGATTCATGGATCACTGCTCTGTGGTCGTTCCTCTGCCATCTGTCCCACTAGGTGCCCTGAGTTCAACTGGTCCCGCAGTTCATAAGATCTGCTCCTGAGAAGGTCTTTATGATGGCAGTTTGGTGGTTTATGATGCCTTAATGAATGCAGTTTGGTGGTTTATGAGATCTTAGTAACTGCAGTTTGGTGGTTTATTAACTGCTAATGGGGACGGTTTCATATTTGAGAAAGTCTTTATGATGGCAGTTTGGTGGTATATAAATTGCTAATAGTGACAGGTTGGTGGTTTATAAAGTATTTATGATGGCAGTTTAGTGGTTGATCAGGTCTTAGTGAATGCAGTATGGTGGTTTATAAAACGCTAACAGTGACAGTTAGGTGGTTTATAAACGCTAATAGTGATGGTTTTTGTGGTTTATAAAACTTTATCAGTGACAGTTTGTGGGTTTATAAGGTCAAACAATGGCAGTTTGAATGTTAATACGGTCTTAATACCGTCAGACCCGCCCAGCGGAAACACATCTTCTCTGTCAATCGGCCGTCTCTTTCTTCGTGAGCCAAGAGGTCTTTGTCCGACCAAACCCTCTAGAACCATTCTCTGCTCCACAAAGGTGCCTCACGACGTGTGTCCAGAACGTACCGTTGTGTAGTTGCTACGGCAACAGAACCCAGGGCATTGTACTGCAGGGGCCTCGCTGGGCCCCGGCTGGGAGGAAACAGGACATCAGATAACCCACTGATAAGGGATCGCAGGCACACATTGTCGTGGCAGTCCCCTTTGGGTCGGGTTTGGGAAAAAGTATTTCCACACGGTTTCTGACTTCCAACCCAACATGGTTCTGTCACAAGGGGCCTTGTGCATCAAACCAGTGGACGTGTTAGACATATTGACGGTTTTATCCGAGCTGGTTACCAGGTCTGCTCGGAACTAGCTCACACTGCCACGTGTTTTGAGCGTGCGCAGCATGTTGACGATCCCTTGTCGACGACAAACAGAAGACATAGTCCGGGTTTGGCGGTTACATTCGGCTGATGTTTCCGTGTCATGTGATCTCCCTCTGAACCGCAGAGTCTGTCTGAGGGCCGTTTGTTTTTATACGAGATGCTCCTGTCAAAACTCGGCATGGTCGGCCCCATCTGATCGACGTTGATGATAACAACTTCCTCCCCTCCCCCTCTATCCATCGCTGGGTTCCAGCTCAACGCTAGAAGACAACGTGGGACTTCTATGGATGAAAAGGCCCATATTATAACACAGGTGTTGTGTTTTGCATGAAGGAATGGAGTTACTTTTGTCACCACGTTATGTTCTAACTGACCCAAACGGTTTTGCAAACGCACATGGACGCATGCACACGCCAATACACACACTGACGCGCACACGCACACACACACACACACACAGACACACAGACACACACACACACACACACACACACACACACACACACACACACACACACACACACACACACACACACACACACACACACACACACACACACACACACACACACACACACTCACATATATACTAGGCTAATTCTTTATTTATAGTGATTCACTTTACTATATACTACTAAGAATTTGCATTTTTTTTTTGACGACCTTTCAAAAAGTAACCCCTGTGTGTTTAATCAAAGATCTTAAGGGAGATGTGTTGTTCAATAGTGTCGAAACTATTCCATAAACGCTCAGAGTACAGAAGGGACATTAGCTACTGTTGCATGATGGCGCCCTCTATTGGACATTTTGAAAACCTCACATCTACATCGCATTTCTTCACTCAACTAAATCTAATCATGAAATAGAAGAACAAGTTTTGTATCCTTATTTTCAATTTAATTGTAGGCTATCATTATAGCTCTTAATAATCCATTTATCCAAGCATAGGCTTAATTTTTGCATAGATGGTAACCAAACTATGGTGGTAAAAAATCGTTGGTCCGCATTGAGTGGACATTCATATTACTCCGAGAACTCGGGCCGGCTTCAATATTTCGTGAGTTCGGTGCAACATGTTGCTGTGTTTATTTTGTTACAGCCTTTAATTTCTCTGTATTATATGAGATCCCTGCTGGTGGTCTAGTTTGGCCAGAACCGCCCAGTTTTTCCTCCGCAGTCTGTAATCAGCAGAGTACCGCTGAAATGTGTTAGATATAAGTCATGCCTACAGGGCCGTCGGACTGCAGGTATAAATTACACAGTTGTGGGGGGCCAAGGCAGAGCGGGGCCCATGGGGGGGGGGGGGGGGCATCAGTACTTCTTGTATACAGGTCCCAGAATTTGGTGCTAAATGTAATACAGCCTTTAGTTTATTCTGTGTGTGTGTGTGTGTGTGTGTGTGTGTGTGTGTGTGTGTGTGTGTGTGTGTGTGTGTGTGTGTGTGTGTGTGTGTGTGTGTGTGTGTGTCTGTGTGTGTGTGTGTGTGTGTGTTTGTTTGTGTATTTGTTTTTGTATTTTTAATTTACTTATTTTATTTCATTGCAGGTGTGTGCATATATTATATTATTAATATTTATTTATTTATTCATGGTAATACCAGTTAAAATTGGCCTTAAATATATATTGAAAAAAAATATGTTGGCTGAAGAAGATATTGTTATTGATTTGTATTCATGCAAATAAACCATGAAGGCCAACAAGGCCTCATAACGCGAGTGGGCCATGTCCTGTTTGGCCACCAGATGGCGCCAGGCTCCGATGGGTAGTCCTCCTTCCCGTCCTAATCCAGGGGGTTCCGTTTGTCAGGGAGATGTTGTCTCCTCCTCTGGTCCCAGCTGCTCTGTAGGATTGATGAACCGTTCAGAGAGCTTCATATCCTCGCATCTTCATCGCTCTTCTCTGCTCTTCGTCCAATTTAATTCAAGATCTTTATTGGCACGGAGATGAAAACATTTACAAGTCTCTCTTCTTGTATTCTCATCTGCAGTCATGGATTGGATGAATTAATGAACAGAGAGAGAGAGAGAGAGAGAGAGAGAGAGAGAGAGAGAGAGAGACGGAGAGAGAGGGAGAGGGAGAGAGAGAGAGAGAGAGAGAGAGAGAGAGAGAGAGAGAAAGAGAGAGAGAGAGAGAGAGAGAGAGAGAGAGAGAGAGAGAGAGAGAGAGAGAGAGAGAGAGAGAGAGAGAGAGAGAGAGAGACAGAGACAGAGACAGAGATAGATCTCCGTCTTCCTCTTCATCTCCTCTCCTCCTCGCTCACTTTATCCTCCCTTCTCCTCTCCCCATCTCTCTTCTCTTCTCCTCCATCTCCTCTCCCTCCTCTTCTCCTCCCTCCTCCCCAAATCCCCATCTCCCTCCTCCCCCCCCTCTCCCCATCCCTCCTCTCCACACCCCTCCCCTCTCCTCCTCTCCCCGGGTTATTGGAACCACACCAGGCGCCGCGCGCCGCGCCTGGTTCTAATAGGGAGACATGCGTGATGCATTAGCCAATCATCTGCGGCTTTGTTGTTCCCGCGCGGCCCACCCACTCCCGCCCCGAGGTATCAGACGATTAGGGGCAGGAAGCGCGGGAATCCCCGACCAAGGGCTCCGTCATTAACGCAAACAACCAGAGGCCTCCTGACGATGCCTCTCCTCCTCCGCCTCTTCATGTCGAGGAGTGAGAATCTATTACTGCTATCCCATAATACCCCGTGATACCCACTGTTTACCCGCTCGGGGGGGGGGGGGGGGGGGGGGGGGGGGGGATACCCTGTCTGTCCGGACTGAGACGCATCACCTACAGATGGGGGACTACTTTAAAGCCCCGTTATTATTATTATTATGAGTAATATTGTTATCATGAGGCCTATTCTGTGTTATTTATGGATTATTTTGGAAGTGAAAACTCAAATAATATCTATAGAGTTTTCACTTCCAAAATAATCCATAAATAACACAGAATAGGCCTCATAATATCCATATAACTCATTATAATAATAATAATTTGTAGAAATGTGAAAATGGTTGGCAGAAATGTGAAATATGACGAGCATATTTTTGAAATAAATATAAAAGATCACAGGACTATATTATTATATTATTTCCGTTTAATGAAAGCGTTCAGGTCTTCCAATAACCAAATCAGCAGATATATAAATATTGATTTGCGTAATTATATTGTTGAATATGCTTGATAGTTGAGGTTGATCTAATTATCCGGTCTAATTCTGTTTTTTACCACGCGATGCTTCAGGACTTAACACCCGTGCACTCAAAGGTTTTTCAACGCTCGATGTTCGCAGCTCACACTTAAAGTGTTCATATTTAAACCTCAACTTTCCCCTAAGTCTTAAGTCTTCCCCACATTTTTTTTTATAAGTCCAGGTTTATTTAGTATTTGATTTTCCGAGGCGAAATCCATTTGAAGCGACCCATCTCTGTGTGGTCTGATCCCGCGTGTTGGAGCGCATCTCACAGACTCACTGCTGCCCTGCTATTGGCCAGGTGGACACATCTACGATAGAATACACGCATGTACAGATATTTATTTATAGGACTGACCTACATACAGATATCTATGTATTACGACTATAGGTGCAACTTATGTGCATTAATTACCTAATTTGACTAATCTCTGTGTGTGCATTGTCGTGTCACGCTTAAACACATCAAAATTATTACACTGAAATCATCATAGCAGTGTGTCCTAAGTGTGTGGGTCCTTTGTGTTTTGTGTTCTAATAAACCTCCCGGTCCCTACAGAATAACATCTCTGTTTTCTATTATGAACATTTACTGGTGACTGTTTAACACACCAGCTGACTCTATTGGCCGACACTCTGGTTACTGGTTTTTAATAATGAATCTTTTTGAATTGTGCGCATACTAACTTTTACCCTTTCGCACGCAGACTCCGTGGTATTAAATTTAGATTGACGGGACGGTCAGACCGGAAGTAGCGCTCGGGGCCTTCTGTGACTCCCGAGCCTCGTCCCATTGGTCCAGAGAATCCTCGACGTGACATCAGACCCACGCACACATACACACAAACACGCACGCACGCGCATAAACCCATTCACACACACACACACACACACACACACACACACCACACACACACACACACACACACACACACACACACACACACACACACACACACACACACACACACACACACACACACACACACACAACCACACACACCGCTGCTGCTACTGGTCTAATAAAGAACAAGAGGAGTTGCCTGGCGTTGCCGGACGCCTCCGGAGCGGGACGCACACTTTACGCACCACGGATCGAAGAGGGACGCAGACTTTACGCACCACGGACCGGCCGTTACGCGAAACATTCTTCGCATATTTTTATTCCTGTCGTGCAGCGGGAGGCCTACTGGATTAAACCAGATCCATTCGGATTCACTTTGGCTCCTCGGGTTTGTTTTCACTCGTCTCCGAAAGTAGGAGGAGGCTTCTCCCCAGCTCGGCTTGAGCTAGTTGTTTTTTTGTGAATGGAGACTTCTCACGCGTAAAGTTCGTCCGCGCGAGGAGCAGCCCGTGCAGCCGCTCGCTCCACCTGCCCACAGGTGACCGTCGGCGCGCGGGACCCGACTATGACCTTGGACATGGACCTCATGGAAGACACCGACATCGACGTGGTGGGAGAGGGGCCGCACGAGAGCGGAGACGGGCCCGTCCCATCGCAGGATGAGCTGCGCGAGACCGAGACAGAGACCTCGAGCGGGGAGCACGAGGGGGGCTGCAGTCCTTCCTCCGCGTGCCCGCTGCCTGCCAAGACCAAGGGTCCTGCGGCGGTGAAGCCCCCCTACTCGTACATCGCGCTCATCACCATGGCGATCCTGCAGAGTCCCAAGAAGCGCCTCACGCTCAGCGAGATCTGCGACTTCATCAGCGGCCGCTTCCCGTACTACCGCGAAAAGTTCCCCGCCTGCAGAACTCCATCCGGCACAACCTGTCGCTCAACGACTGCTTCGTCAAGATGCCGCGCGAGCCCGGGAACCCCGGGAAGGGCAACTACTGGACCCTGGACCCAACTCCTCCGACATGTTCGAGAACGGCAGCTTCCTGCGGCGGAGGAAGCGCTTCAAGCGGCAGCACTTCCGGTTCGGCGGGTTTAAGGAGCGAGCGCTCGAGCCCGGTGGGATCCCGGGCTTCACGCTGCACGCGGGGGGCTACGGGGTGGGCGCGAGGGGTCTGCCGCTCCCGGGGCTTGAGATCCCGGGTCTGGAGATCTACCCGCTGGGGTTTCACCCGCACCATCACCACCACCAGCAGCACGCGCCGCCGTGCGCAATCCCGCCCGTCAGCAGCATCCTACCCGCGCTCTCCAGCTTTTTCTCCCGCAACGCGCTCGCGGCCAAGGCCTTCCTGCAGCCGCAGCCGCCACGGGCCCCCGCGGAGTCCTGGGCGCTGGGCTCGAGCGCCGCCTCGCCGTACACGTCTTCCGCGCTTTTCCCGCGTCTCGCCGCGTCGCCGCAACTCCTCAGCTTCCACCAGGAGTACCGGAAGCTGCAGACTCAGCGAGCGACTTCCGAGCTGGAGCAACACCTGGTCCGCGAGGCGCACGAGTAGCGGGGTGCGAGGGTTCGGGCCTTTCCGCTCGATTGGAACTCAGGTAGAAGCGGACATGTGTGGGGACCGGGCGTCTGGAGCCTCGTGCGTAAAGGTGGATTTATAAGAGGACGTCTTTTGGCTTCGAGACTCTTTTTTAAGGATTTTGTAAATATCTTTTAAAACGTGTTCCATTCCCTCTATTGGTGTTCTGTTATATTTGTTTTTCAACCGTTTATCTAATTTTATAATAAAATAAAAATGTTAGTCTATTTAAATGACGAGTTTCCTAAATAAATAAAAGTCTGTATTTTAGCGCAGAGTTCGGTGGTATTTTGTTCAGGCCAGGGTTCGTTAAATGTATTTATATATAGGCCTATATTACAAAATACAAAATAACGATCAAAATGCAAACAACTGCAAAACAACAACAACAACCACATACTTTAGTCTTATTGGTTTCGATGGTGAATATGAAATTCACCTTTTCGCTTTTAAAACGGCATTCAACTGAGGGTTGGTGAAAAGGAAAATATTTATATAGTTTGGTAAAAAATTTACTCAGGAAAAACGTTTTCTCAGAAAAGTAGAAATTGTCTTAAATTGTGGGAATGCCTGAACAGCATATTTCTGAGATATAACACCAATAATAATAAAGTATAATAATGAATGTATACGGCTACAGGCTTGTAAAATGCAGGCCTATTTGTTGTCTTAACATTTCGGAAGAAATATC
>NC_082383.1:19170211-19208101 GCF_031168955.1 Gadus macrocephalus
GATTGGATTGTAACTGTAAGGATGGGTTGTGACCGATGGTTTTAGCAGGGGTATCAATTACATCATGTCTTAACCATAACCTGCGTGCATGTGCGTGTGTGAGTTTGTGTATGCGTGCGCGCGCGGCGTGCGTGTATGGGAGTGAGGCTTGTTCGGTCGGCTCTGGGCGTTGTTGGAATCACCCAGGCCTGTTTTTGTTTTGGGAGTCTAAACCCTCAGATCAACATCCCATAATAAACAGATCCGTTCTTCAGAGGACTGTAACATAGTGGAGATCATCACTTATTGGTGCCTCGTGTATTTATTCATGAAGGTTGACACATATACATTGACGAAAGATTAACACAAAATTTGGTATCAGCTTTAGTATTCCTAGGGACCATTAAATACTATCAAAATAAAATACTTAATTTCCTCGTCTTTCTCTCTTGCTCTGCATCCCACCAGTGTCTGTGTCTGTGTGTGTGTGTGTGTGTGTGTGTGTGTGTAAAACATAATGCTGAATGGAAATGTCAAAAATAAAAACGACGGCTGTGATTTATTATCGTCATTGGAAGACAGTTTGCGGCATTTTTGCAAACGTTGTCTCTGCACATTGAGTTGCAGCATTCAGCTCTTTCAATGGTCTGGTGCAAATCCCAGAATAGTCGACATTTATAAAGCCTTTATTTTTATTTGAGGGTTTAAAGACCCTTCCAACAAACACACGGGGATGACGCAAAGTCAGCAGGTCGATACGAGGTCTCTGCCGCCCCCGTGCAGCGGAGGCAGGAACTGCAGCCAACTCCAGGCCTTTTGAGGGCGTTGCAACAATGTGACTCCAGAAAAGGCACTATTCTCTTAATAACAGTACAATATAAATGTAACACTCTACCATAAATACTTTAAAGGTTTAAGCAGTTTAGCTGAACACATTTATGTAGCTTAAGCTCTTAGCATTGCAGTGAAATGACTGTAAAGGTTCTCGCGTGGCTGTTGCAGCATAATGTATAAACAGATAGTACAATTGGCATAAGGTTGGTTTGTAATTGTCCGTCAGCATGCCACCCAGATCCACAGTATAATTGATCCATGGTAGTTCACCTCAAATAAATGCTGATTCCTCAAATAAATGCTGATTGGTCGAGTAGGGAGCAAACATCTGGCGACATTGTGAACAAATTGGTTGCGATGATACACCATCAGATGATTTCTGTGACTTGTTTAACGGAGTAGTTTGAAGAAAGGCTGCCAGTTTTTCTAGATTGGTGTGAGTTTGGGATTTGGAAAACGCTATGGCGCCCCCTTGTGTTCACGTTAACACCAAACGCAAGTATAAATAATGTGCACCGCAAAAACACATGCTGACAGAGGGTGTACTCCTCTCTCTCTCTCTCTCTCTCTCTCTCTCTCTCTCTCTCTCTCTCTCTCTCTCTCTCTCTCTCTCTCTCTCTCTCTCTCTCTCTCTCTCTCTCTCTCTCTCTCTTTCTCTCTCTCTCTCTCTCTCTCTCTCTCTTCTCTCCTCTCTCTCTCTCTCTCTCTCTCTCTCTTTGGTTTTCTGCTCCCTATTTGGTTTTCTGCTCTTTCTCTTTCCGTCTCTTCACCTCGGTGGCCACCGACCCGGCCGTGGCCCCCAGCATCCTCCCGATGGGCCCCCCGACGAAGAGCCCCACCAGGGACCCCAACAGCGCCTCGGGCCGGACCAGCCCGGGGACCCTGCGGAGCCAACCAGGAGCCTCTCCCACAGCCCCCACAGCAGGGAGGGAGGGGGGGAGGCGGGGGAGACGGCCAGGGAGGCCAGAACCCCGCCCACGTCCACGTCCAGGTCCACCACGCTCCTCGCCGCCGCCTCCCACTCGCGCTCCTCCTGCTCTGCTCCTCTGCCTCGTGGGCCCCAGGCTCCTCCTCCTCGATTCCCCCCCGTACGGCTCTCTCTTCCTCTCCAGGGCAAGCTGCTCCTGCCTCCTCCTCACCCTCCCCCCCGCCTCCTCGTACAGAGCGCACGTGAAGAACTCCTCTTCGCTCTCCCCCAGCGCCCGCTGCACCTTCTTCAGCAGCTCCTGCACACTCCTCCTCCTCTGCTTCTCCTCCTCCTCCTCCTCCTCCTCCCCCCCCTCAGCACCTCCTCCTCCTCCTCCTCCTCCTCCCCGGCCCCCCTCAGGGCGTGGTACCGGCCCCCACAGGAGTCAACCAGTTCCAGGAGGTCCTGGCGTCGGGTGGAGAGGAGCTCCTCCAGCGTCTTCACCTCCTCCTCCTCCTCCTCCTCCTCCTTCTCCCCGCGGGTGAAGAGCACCAGGGTGTGGGCGGTGACGGCCAGGGGCCCCAGGATGAGCTCCAGGGCGGCGAGGGCCCGCTCCTCCCCGTCCGGGGGCTGGTCCCCGGGGACACAGAGCAGGAAGGCGTGGGGCCCCGGGGAGGAGAGGGCCACGAAGGAGGAGACCAGCGCCCGCGCCTCCTCTGGAGGAGGAGCCCGGGGGCTGAACCAGTCTGGAACGGTCACCACGACGACCTGGGGGAGAGGGGGAGAGAGAGAGGGGGAGAGAGAGAGGGGGAGAGAGAGAGGGGGAGAGAGAGAGAGAGAGAGAGAGAGAGAGAGAGAGAGAGAGAGAGAGAGAGAGAGAGAGAGAGAGAACATATGACTAAACAATATTTGCATATATTGTTAAATGATGAATAGAGGAACTACTTAATGTTCCTCAGCCCTAAATAGATTATAATAAAATAATAATAATAAAAGCTTTCCTCCATCTGGCCATTATACAATATTGTCTATTCGCGGGATATCTTTAATAAGTGAGTCGCATTTTCTCAGGAGGTCCATAGCCTCACCTGTCGCCCCCCGACCCGGCCTCTGTGCCTCTGACACTGGGCACCAGCAACGTCCTCCCCGCTTTGGAAGGCTGGCCGGCCAAGGATGGCGTCTCCGGCCGAGCTCTGCCCTGCCCCGGCTCGGCCCAGTAGCACCAGCCGGAGCTCCGGTTCTTCTTAATACACAACATGACACGAAACAAGTTGGTTTGCTCATTTGTTATCGGGATTTCGTTAAGTCTGACGTGGTACGATAAACATGGTGGACGTGTTACTAGCAAGCAGTTTAGACATGACGCCGCTCTATTCGCGCTGATGGGCGACCCCCCGCAGTCTCTAATGAAGGGGACGTTCAACATCTCTACTGACTATCTGTTTAAAACCTACCAACTTACGCAGGGACAATGCGTTTACATCTAGGGACTGATTTATCCGGGCCTACCGTGCTGTGATGCCTCCTCGTCCATCCTGCTGCTCCTCTTGTTATGGTCATAAAAACTCAGACAGTCTGGATCTACTTCCTCGTTCTCAGCCCCGCCTGCCGTCACTGTGGCGTGAACCGGTCTGCCAAACACCCCAGAGAGTCACATACCTTCCACGGTGCGTGTGTGTGTGTATTAATATCTATGAGAACACAATCATAACGGCTACATACCCAGAGGATAAACTTTAGGCTATGAGTTTATTTGTTTTGGTTTCGTTTT
Source organism: Gadus macrocephalus (assembly GCF_031168955.1). Classification (NCBI taxonomy): domain Eukaryota; kingdom Metazoa; phylum Chordata; class Actinopteri; order Gadiformes; family Gadidae; genus Gadus; species Gadus macrocephalus. Next base: position 19,173,703 of record NC_082383.1, read on the forward strand.
CTTACTTTTTATTGTATCTGTATATTTTTGTTAAATTATTTATTTATTACTATATAATACATATTTGCTATTTAATTAGGCCTACCAGTGAATGTCAAATGTAGCTTATTGCCAGTAGGTTGTTTGTTCTTCTACCATCTCATAGCCTACTTTTAATAGCCTCAATTTTACTTTATGTAGTTTGAAAAGATCTAAAGCGCAATTAATGCCATTGTGTTTGGAAGGGGATTAATGTTCCTTACCTTCAAACAATAGTCCAGATCCAAGGTGAAATATAGCAGAGACATACAGATAATTTTCTTGAAAAACGTGTTTAATGTCAGTATTTGGGGTATCTTACAGTCAGTGTGTAGTTGTGTTGTACAGGCTCCTCATAAAAGGCTCAACAGAGCAAAGTCCTTGGTGGATTTAAAAGCTGCAAACATCGGGTCATAGCAAATATTTAACAGCATAGCATCAAGTATATGAATGAAAAATAAGTTGTGAAATATATTATGTTGATGTCCAGTAAAATACCCGGACCCCGTCCAAACTGTATCTGTACACACAAGTAGAAAAGATAACCGGTCTGCGACCATCATCTGACACTGTTAAACATACACGCTTTGTACACAACAAACCTGCCTTGGTCGTAACAGTGGCAATCAAACACTTTCTGCATCCCCACACACACACACACACACACACACACACACACACACACACACACACACACACACACACACACACACACACACACACACACACACACACACTTATAGAAACGTGGGCACACCAATTAAGAAAACACACACCATATAACAACAGTTAAACCGAGCATTCGTGCCGAGGGAGAGCTAGGCAAAATAGGTTTCCTTTAAAAGTATAACAATTACAAAAAGAACATTTCTTTTTTGAAAAATACTATTTAAAAACTAAAAAATATCCACATATTCTTTCGTGGCCTGATTAAAAGCCTGTGTATTGATGGCCATTCAAGAAGAACGACGTTTGTACTCAAACTGGTTGTCTGCTTGGCCACCAGGTGGCGCCAACCGACGCTAGCGGTCATCATGGCTAACGGACGTTTTTTTGTTTTGGCGTTTTTCGAACGCTAGCTTAGCTTTCACCGCTAACAAATACTAGCACCATCGTGAAAACCAAGCTAAGTGAGCGTCGTCTTGAGTGCTAGAGGCTAGCTTCGCTTTGACCGCCGACCGACGTTAGCTAGCTTCGTCTTGACCGACAACTGAAGCTAGTGGGGGTGCCCTCACAGGCCGGGCATGATGTAGGCCACGTTGTCCAGCGTGTTGGACTGAGGAGGGAAGAGAATGGAGGGAAAGTTTGCATTAGCTTCTTTCTTTAAGGTGGAATATGGAGTATTTATTATTGGAATGATCAACGATGTTCTTTAATTATCGGCTTTATTTTATTACTATTTTGTTTGATGTTTTATTCTATGACTGATTCCCAACATTCATTTATTGATTGATTGAAAACTAAAGATAATACTCAACTAATAATTACTAATAACTGATATTATAAGCCGACAGTAACTTTATTGATATAGTACATTCCAAGACAAAAGACTGAAAGTCAAAGCTTGAGTAAAACGGGTTACTCGTCTAAGGAAGACGCACCAGGACGTTCCGAGGACAGCCGTTGAGCTGAGGGATCTGAGCGGTGAGACAGGTCAGGGGCCCCAGGGCACACAGGATGGAGTCCAGGAGGACAGACAGGCTACCCGAGACCGCCACCATGCCCTGAGAGACACACACCGGGGTTATTAGAACATCAGGCAGACAGACGGATACACAACATCAAAAATGTGAGAATTAGTCTACAGCCTCACAGGACAAATAAAACGAGGCGTCGTTATAAAAATGCTATAACAAACAATAAGAATAATATTCAGTTAATGCACAGAAGGCCAGTCAGAGGTAAAACTACAAAAGTGTGTGTGTGTGTGTGTGTGTGTGTGTGTGTGAGTGTGTCTCTGCGTCTGTCTGTCTGTCTGTGTGCCCACCTCGGTTTCCTGTAGCCGGTGTCCAATCAGGGACAGCGACTCCCCGAGCAGCTGCAGGTGTGCGGCGGCGTCGATGGGGTCCACCTCCGGGATGCGGGCGGGGGACAGCGACAGGCCGGCGGCGGAGCCCCTGGAGGGGGACCCCAGGCCCGTGGCCCCGCCCACACTCTTCAGGGCCCCTTTGCTCTTGGTGTCGGTGGAGGTGCTGCGCTTCACCGTGGTGGCCTCCGCCTTGTTCTGCTTGTGCTGAAGGTACTGAGCCTTCTGTCTCCATACCTACACACACACACACAGGTCAGGAGTCAGGACACACACATAGGTCAAGACACACACACACACAGGTCAGGAAACACACACACACACACACACACACACACACACACACACACACACACACACACACACACACACACACACACACACACACACACACACACACACACACACACACACACACACACACACACACACAGCAGGTCTGCTGGAGCGAGTGCCAGGGAGAACAGGCGATCCTTTTGATACATGTTTTCAGGCAACACCCACCAGCTTGTCTTTCTCAGGCATGGCCTTCCACACCTCTGCTAGCCTCTTGCTGAGCTCCCCGAACACTGGATACACAAACACAGAGAAGGGGATACAATGGCTTTTGTTTTGAAGACTGTGATGCCACCCCCAACGTCCGCGCGACCTGAACCCTCCTTCAGGGAGTGGTCTGGCCCCGCCCGCTGCTGTGGGACACGCCTCTGAATTCAGGTCTGAGTCATGGTAGCACTCACCAAGGCCGGGCTGCTCCGCGTTGATGTTGACGCGGTACTCCTTACAGAACACCTGATAGGCTGTCGTGTTCTTCTTCTTTGGCTGAGAGGCACAGCAGGAGAAGAAGATGAGGATGATGATTTGCTAAGTTAAGGGTGTACCACCCTAACCACAGGTTACGGTTGGGGCTTATGTTGTTACTTTAAAGCATTGTGAATCACGTCTGTTGTAGTGCGTGTAATAATAAAAAATAACGTATAATAAATGTAAACTTATTTTCAGCCGGTAAAACCAAAACAAATAAAAAATCCCAGCCAACTCTGAGAACAACATAAACTAATTAGAATTAGTGTAGAATTGATAATGCTAGTTGATAGGGTTCAATAAAATGTGTGTTTAATTACAGCATCCACGGATCAGGAGTCCACACAACAACACACAGCAGCTAACTCGGTAAACAACAAACCTTTAGAAAATAGTGTGAAAAAACCCCACATAATTCTACATTTTATTTTACCGCAGACTCAGATGGCTGATGTCAGTGAATGACCCCTGACACCCCCCTTTACTACCACCTCCTCCTTAACTACCACCACCTGCTTTGACCCCTCCCCTTTACTACCACCTCCTCCTCTGACCCCTCCCCTTTACTACCACCTCCTCCTCTGACCCCTCCCCTTTACTACCACCTCCTCATCTGACCCCTCCCCTTTACTACCACCTCCTCCTCTGACCCCTCCCCTTTACTACCACCTCCTCCTCTGACCCCTCCCCTTTACTACCACCTCCTGCTTTGACCCCTCCCCTTTACTACCACCTCCTCCTCTGACCCCTCCCCTTTACTACCACCTCCTCCTCTGACCCCTCCCCTTTACTACCACCTCCTCCTCTGACCCCTCCCCTTTACAACCACCTCCTCCTTTGACCCCTCCCCTTTACAACCACCTCCTCCTTTGACCCCTCCCCTTTACTACTACCTTGTCCTTCTCCTTGCCGTGCTTCTCCTTCTCCTCCTTCTTCTTCTTCTTGTCCGGGGGGGCCTCCCCGGGGGGTTGATGGTGGGGGTGGTGCGGATGGGGGGGCAGGGGGGCGTTCATGGCATACATGGGCCCCACCGCGCTGTGGCTCACCGTGGGGTGCCCGTGGCCGTGGCCCCTGGACACGTCTGGGGGGACCGGGGACACAAGGTCAGTAAAACCCAGTGAACGGGAGAGAGCTGGTTCGGGAGAGAGGAACCCTCTAACTACTTACATTTACATGGAGGGCATGTAGGAGACACTTTTATCATAGCGACTTACAATAAGTCCACATCCAAGTAAGAGAAACAACAATATATCGCTGTCGGTACGGTAAGGATGTTCACAGAACCGAGTGCCAAGCACTAACAGTTCAGCTGTTCTCTGATATCAGAGCTGCTTCATACGCGTGTGTGTGTGGAACAGCGGTTTGCAATTCCCTGGACTATTGGGGGAGTTTGAAGAACCACAATTGAACCCGATAATTTTGCCGTTCTAGTATGGATTCAATTCAAAAACTAAAAGAATGCACTGCAGATATGATGGCAACATTTACATTACAAACATTTAATCTATATTATAAATGACTAAACATAATTTGTAATGTGAAATTAATATTTAATATATTTAGAAATACAAGGTCTAAGAGGAAAGAACCCACTGTTATAAGTAGGGCTGGGTATTGCCAGGTACCTCACAATTCAATTCATTAGGTCTTGATTCAATATCGATTCGATTCGGTTCGATATTGATCCAATTGCTTCGAAATCGATACAATAATACATGCAGATGACAAAAACACCTAAATTAACCATTTCATTGTGCTTTAACTAGCAAAAAGGGAATACACCATTGTATGTATTGTTCCTGAGCTAAACTTGCAGCATAAAAGTAACATGGACAAATGTAAAAGGGCATTTACATTTAGGCCCAGTCGCTTCTTGATTACAATGAGTGAGTATGCTTCTTTTTTTCTTTTTTATATGGAAATAAAATCGATTTAAAAGAAAATCTGAATCGAAATTTAATTGAGAAGAAATGAATTGCAGTGCATTGATGAATCGATATTTTTACCAAGCTCTAGTTATAAGTAGCTTCAACCAAAGCAACTGCTAAATGCATGAAGCTTAACCATCTCTTGGCTGGTGCTTAACCTAGTGATGGTTAGTGCTTGGCACTTGTTTCTATGAATATCCTTACTGTACCCACAGCGATATATTGTTGTTTGTCTTTCTTCTGACAAATGTACTTATTGTAAGTCGCTTTGGATAAAAGCGTCTGCTAAATCTCGTAAATGTAAATGTACATGTAATTTATGCATATGTATATATATATATATATATATATATACATATATAAACAGTTGGATTTGGTTGTCATGGTTACCCACCCGACACCGACGTCTTGCTGTGCTTGCGCTCCTTGCCGCTCTTCTCCTTGTCGCGCTCCTTGTCCTTGTCCTTCCTCTTCTTGGACTTCTTGCTCTTCTTGCTCTTCTTCTTGGAGAGGTGTGTGTATGAGTCGTCGATGACCAACTCCCCGGCCTCCAACTCGCCCCCCGACGACGAGCTGTCGTCGCCCATGCCCCCACCGTAGTGACCTGCAGGGCGGAGCGTCCCATTGGTTAGGAGTCTACCAAGCAACGGACCAATAAGAAGACTTGATGGTCTAGGGTAGGATAGAGCTTTCTAGTGACAAGTCATTTAAAACTTAAACTACAAAAATGCAAATGTTCTCAAAAAGTCTGAATTGATTAATTGATTAGCTTTAGGATTTAGTGTCATTATAACTGGATATAACAAAAGGGGCAAAGATATTACTTGTGATGAGGGATTCATTCAAAATAAATGCTATCAACATTGTGTTGTATTTTAATAACACACTAAAATAGACCTTTCTTTCTTTCTGGTAAGAACTCGTTTATTTCCCCCTCCACGTCTACAATGCCTCCTCTATCTTAAACACGCAAAACCTACAATAAAAACCATGTAAAAGGACTCTGATTCTAAAACAATCAGAGTCCCTCTCTAAGCTGACCCTTCCCCTTCCCCGGAGCAGCTCTACGTCCAACATGTCCTCCTTACCCTCCACCTCCACCTCCTTCCCCACGATGGGCAGCGGCTCCCGCGCCGACGCCTTCTTCTTTGTCTTCCCGGGGGCCCCGCCGCGCTCCCCGCGCTCCTTCTCCTTGCGGCTGGGGCCCTTGGCGCCGTGCGGTGGCGGGGGCGGCCCCGGGGCCGGGAAGCCGTCGCGCTCCGGGGACACCAGGAGCTTCATCTTCAGGCCGTCCGCCTCGCGCAGCGCCAGCGGCTCCTCCTTCCCACTGCCGCCGTGGAACAGGGACGACTTGGAGGAGGAGGAGGAGTGCTTCTTGGAGGAGGACGAGGAGGAGGAGGCGGGCCGCGAGTGGGAGGAGTGGCCTCCTTTGCTGTTCCCGCCCCCGCTGGTGGAGCCGTGCTTGCGGTCCTTGGAGGAGAGGGAGGGGTAGGAGGGCTTCTTGTTCATGTGGGGGCTGGGCGCCGTGCCCGTGGCCAGGGGGGAGGTGATGGCCTGCAGGAGGCCCATGGCCGTGTCGGTGGCGTTGGAGGAGGAGGAGGAGAGGGAGGAGGGGGGGGGCAGCGAGGAGAGCTGTGGCGAGCGGTCCGACGACTTGCGCTTCTTCTTGTGCGCGGGCTGGCCGGTGCCGTCGTGGTCTGAGCGGCGGGATGACGCGCGCGCACACACACACACACACACACACACACACACACACACACACACACACACACACACACACACACACACACACACACACACACACACACACACACACACACACACACACACACACACACACACGACATTAAAATGACATTGCATTTCTGTCCTTCCACAATACTAACAAATATTTATGCTTTTATATTTTCTAAGACAAAGAGGTAATGTCTTAACCAAGAGTCCACTTTCATCATCCAAGTCAGACCTCGACAGACCTGGTACCACCTGAGATTGTGAGGTTGTATCGTGATAATTACAGAATTGCATATCGGAGGGACTGCATAGTCCCTCCGGATTCCAGTGTTCCAGTAAAAGATTAATCATAACTAAGGCCATCTCCATCCACTACGAAAACTGAGCTGTTTCAAAGTGTTCTCCACAGTGGATGAATCTGAAAATGGCCACTGTGAGGACGATCCAATGTAACAGAAAACAATTATTTATAAATGGTTTGTGATCCAGACATTGGGGCAAGTGCTCTGTTCAGCGGACACGCTCGGAGAGTTAGAGAGCTCTGGACGCATTAATCCAGTCACAGCATGGTGTGGACACTGTCTAAGTGGCAGTCCCGTCTCACTGAGATCCACCAGGAGATCCTCTACCATCCCTTCACTGCCTCACAGCCCACGCGTCTGAGAGTGTAGGAGGGTCACTTAGGAAGGGTTCTAGATTAGCATTGATCAAGTATCAGAGCATCGCTAGGAGTGTGTGTGTGTGTGTGTGTGTGTGTGTGTGTGTGTGTGTGTGTGTGTGTGTCTACTTGAGTCATCATTAGCTCCTGTCTGAACTCCTCAGTCATAGTTTGCTTCTGTCTGAACTTTCAGTCATCGTTTGCTTCTGTCTGATCTCCTCAGTCAGGGGTTCTCACCTCGGTAATAGAAGTCGTCACTTTGCTTCTTCTTCTTCTTGTGGCCGTCTCCTCCCAGCAGGAACAGCTCAGAGTCCTGTCGAGAAAAACAAAGGGAGGCTTGACATTAGGGAAACACGGTCACACGTCCACCTTAGAATGCATCTTCCAATATGTCTGAGGTGGGGGTCAGGGGTGAAACCGATGGAAAGATGGATTCATGGAATGAAAAAGCTACAATGTAGAAATTTGACACACGGATGAAGAATAAAACGAGACCCTGCGAGATGGAGGGGTGGGATGAGGAACCTTTGGTCGTTTCTTGGAGGTCTTTCGGACCTGCGCAGCCATCTCCTCCTCCTCCCTCAGGAGGTCTTTGTAGGACCTCCTCTTCTCCCGCTGGCTGCGGCCTGCCACCAGGCCCCGATCCCCCTCCATGCCCACGTCTGGGGGAGGGACACGGAGGTTATCCTTATGGCAGTGACCTTTGGCCTGTGATGTGTGTGTGTGTGTGTGTGTGTGTGTGTGTGTGTGTGTGTGTGTGTGTGTGTGTGGGTGTGTGTGTGGGTGTGTGTGTGTGTGTCTTATGCCACCATGTCATTCCCTCTCTTCTTTAAACCACTCTCCGGTCAGTCTACTCTCCCCTGTCCATAAAGACATAAATATGTCTTATATATTGAATATAATTATTTTTAGATTACTTATTTGTATCTATTGTTTTATTTTATATTTAGCTTTAGAATATTGGCTTTTGCACTTTTGATCCAAAGTGACTTCAAGTTAATTCAGGTTAGGCGGTTGAAATCGGGAATCAAACTCCGAACCTTTTGGGCTGGGATTCAATCACTGTCCTGTACTATACTAACAGGAATTGTAATATACTGTAGATTGAAATAAAAATAACACATATATAAAACCACACATTCTGATAACCAACTGGAGTGCCCCCTGGAGAGAATAACACCGAAGACGAGAGTCCCATACCCATTCCTCCTTTACTGATGATCTCCTCAAAAGCCATGGTCTGTCCTCTCTCCTCCTCAAAGTGGTTTCAGAGCTCCTCGATTCTACGGACCGCATTCAGACCAGACAATGACCTGTGAACAGTACATAGAAAGACACATACATTTCAGTTACCTGATTCAAGCTTTGCTTGTAACACAACAAACACGTCATCTTCTAAATACTGACCGCAGAACATTATCATCATCACCACAAATTATTGCACGGTTACATCCAGCAGTGTGGGCAAAACTACTCAGCCACATAGTGGAAAAGAAAACTAGCGGCCAGTCGATCCACTCACAGGTACCACCGGGATGTCAAATGAATCCTGCCCAGCTCCATCAGGTAAAGTGGAGAAAGCTCAGAGCAACTTTGGGCTGCAAACCACCCAAACACTAATGCCTCATTAAACCAACGCTGCTCAACCACTAAATGACCAATATTAGTATTCAATGTTTATACACTCATTCCCGCCTACTTTCGCAAGAGATACACAAACACACCCCCTTTCATTCACTTGGGACTCCCGACATTTCAAACCCGCTCCGACTTGGTGCGGCTGGAAGTCGCGGCGGTGCGGGTCTGAGGGCGACGCCGCGGCGGGCGGCTCTCGGCCCGGCGCGGCAGCCGAGGCCCTGCCGCTCTTACGGAGGGCTAAAGCGGGACTTCCATACGATCAACTCCATGCATATGTGTGTTCGCGCATGGGTTGCACTATGTGGGATGTATTACCATCGGGAAAAGGGATAGGATACGGGTTATTAAAGCGTACTACCTCTGTGAATTTAGCGATTTTACGCGGGTCCGGTCGCCATCTTGGATGTCGGGGAACAACAATGCATGTTGGTGGGGGCGGGGCTTAGGGGGCACAGCCAATCGGAGGAGAGCGGTAGTAGCCATATCAGGAGTGGGTTGTGACGACGACAGGCGGTAGGGGGCGCAAAATGTCACTATTCTGAAAACATTTATTTATAATATTATTTATTATAGTTTTAGGGGAGCGAAATAATTATTTAAATGGTTGTCAATTGTATAATATGTAAATAAAATACATTTAGAAGGTATCGAAAAGTACAACAAAGTGTGAACAAGTTCAAACTTTATTTATGTTCAAATTGTGCGGGCACATATAGAGGAAGTTCAGTATTTCTCCATACAAAGGTTATCCAAAGTTTTTATTGAACTGAAGCCAATATACAAACAGTTAAACAAGTAGTTTACACAACACACTTAATGTACCATGCAAGGGCATTAAACAAGGCGTTATATGGAATATCCTCGAATAAAACCATCAACAATACTTCAACGGAATTATCTTGAGTTAAGACATCAGAATATTGTGGGTTTTTTCCTTCACTGTTCGTATATATGTCATGAGCTTGATGCTCAAATGTTGCTTTATAAATAATACACCATGACTTATAACCCTACTACAAATTTCGTAAAATCGTTTTCTTTGAATTCATGGTTAGAAATACAGAACAAATAAAAATCAACACTGTCATGAAAGCATAATGTGAAAATTGATTGTACGTCATTACGAGCGATAAACCACTTACTTACAAACAGTTATGACATAACAAAGCATCTTCAAATCCATCCATGGCATGTTATAAATTACGAACGGAAGGTAGATTGTTAACATTAACAGTCATTCAATCTTCATCCAAAAAAACATTGGTAAAATAAAATAAAACTTCCTCCAAAGAACAACTGACTGTACTCTCTCACACACACACACACACACACACACACACACACACACACACACACACACACACACACACACACACACACACACACACACACACACACACACACACACACACACACACACACACACACACACACACACACGTCTCTACCTATCTCCCAGGTCTTGTTTCTGTAGACTGAGAGAGGTGAAGCTGGCCAACAGGTCGGTCACCTCGTCCACCTGGAAGACAACACAAACAGACAGCACAGACAGATTTATTAATAAGACATTTATTTATCCAGGTAGGCCCAAGAGGCAGCCGTCATCCTCTGTATGACAGGCCCATGCAGAAGAGAGACTAGCACGTATTTCCTCTATCGGCAACTGGGTTATTTGTGGTAGAGACTAGCATGTAAGGGGAGGCTCTACCAGGCCAGCCCAGGCCAGCAGCAAGGCAGGTTGACTCTACCTCTCAACCTAGCCCTGGAGCTGACGGCCCCCCCTTATCAGGGGCCGAGGTGGGGTCCACCGGAAGAAAGGTGTTTTCTTTCTCACAATACAAAGCCCAGACGTCTTATCTTTGTTTGGTTAGGATCATGCATTATGCATTTTCCAAGATCCTGGTTCACAATTATATTTATCAACAGACTGGTGTGGCAAGATAAGGATTGTTATGCAAAAATCTAAAACAACTGCGACACTTCGTAGAGGGCAAAACTACTCCTTGTAGTAATAGTAGTAGTAGTAGTAGTAGTGGTAGTATAATAAGTAAGTGAGACCTGATGTTTGGGGTGTGTGTGTTAAAAGCTGATGAGATAATAACAGTCTTAGTAATAGCAGTTGTAATATTACAAGTATAGCGGCAACCCAGTGAACTGTGGTTTGGGTGTGTGTGTGTGCGCGTGCGTGCGTGCGTGTGTGTGTGTGTGTCATTCTAACAGATAAACAGATTGTATAGTAACCTGTTGTTTGGTCCATGTGTTAACAGATCAACAGGTTATCAGTTGATCAGTGTGTGTTTGTTTACAGCTGACTATATAATAAAAGCAGAAGTAGTACTAATAGTTGAGGTGGTATTGTGTGTGTCAAATGCTGAAAGATAGTTATCTGTTGTTCGGAACCGGTGTGTGTTTCATGCTGACTAGATGGAAAAAGAAGAAGTTGTAGTATAGTGTGTTAACAGCTGAGTGATAGTAACCTGTGGTTTAGTGTGTGTGTACGTGTGTGTGTGTGGTCAACCTGTTGTTTGGTGCGTGTGTGCTGGAGGCAGGACGAGATGTGGTCCAGTCTCTCGCGGGCGTCGCTGTGACCCATCAGGTTCAGGTACTCCCTCAACATCTGGATGATCTGAGAGGGAGGGAGGCCAGGAGGGAGGGAGAGGGGGAGAGGGGGAGGGAGAGGGAGAGGGAGAGGGAAAGGGAGAGACACAGACGGACAGACAGAGAGTTAGCCAGGCAACAGAATCAAACGCACCCGTCGCCATCGCTGTCCACTGTCTGATATCAGCCCTAATGTGAAATATCAGTAGATGATGTAAATACGGTGTACAACATGGGGTTCAACATGTAATACATCATATTTGGGCCCAATGCAGCCGTGTTTGTATGCAAAGAACAACATCATTTGGTGACGTCATGGAACAAAGATTTATTTGTTGGAAGGATGTTGAGCAGAGGGCGGTGGTACCTGAGTGACCTCCCCTCTGAGCGTGTCGATGCTGCGGGAGTCTCCGTCCTGCAGGATGTTGAGCTTGGAGCGCGCCAGGTGGAGGGGGGTCCGCCCAGCGCGGTCCAGGGCGTCCACACGTGCGCCTGGGAGAGGGGGGGGGGGAGGCAGGAGAGAGAGAGGGAGAGAGAGAGAGAGAGAGAGAGAGAGAAACAGAGACACAGAGGGAGAGCGAGGGAGAGAGTGAAACAGAGAAAAGGACGGTGCGAGAAAGAGAGAGTGGGAGTGACATAGGGAGAGAAAGAGAGCGAGGGATTGAGTCAACTCTCAAAAGGTGTTGCTAGCATGAAGAAATTGTTTTATATGAAGCAGTTCTTTGTTGATACGAAATAGTACTCATTTACTTTGTTACTACTACGTAAGTCTTTGAAGAAGTATTTTATTGACCTCACCTCCTCTCAGTAGCGTGGTGATTACAGGCACATGATTCGTACAGGCGGCTGGAAAATACACACATTTACAATGTTTATAATAAATGACGTCAATGACATCACACGCACCTACATTATACATTGGAATGTCGGTTACTGATGATAAAAAGTTACAGATAGCAGTAGATACATAATTATGAAAACACAATAGTATGACCACATATTATTTTATATTGATGGACGTCTTTCTTTCTGCGTGTCTGTCTGTGTGTCTGTGTGTGTGTCTGCTCTCACCCAGGTGGAGGGGGGTGTTACCCAGTCCGTCCCTCTGGTTGGGGTCTGCTCCGTGGCTCAGGAGCAGCTTCACTGCACCCGGGGAAAACACAAAGAGGTCACGGTCGGAGAGGGCCATACATGTCCGTTGCCTTGCCCCCGTCTCCATCCCTGAGCAGGAGGCCCTGACCCCTACCTGCTCTTTAATGTCCACTCACTGGACTCTGTCGCTGTACACTGCTTGCATGTTGAAACCTTCTAAATTACTTAAGAGAGTGGTTGCGCTACTTCTGTAGCACAATACCATCAACAATTCAGGTGTGCCGAGGATTCTCTGTGGGGCAGAGTCGAGACCCACCCACATCTGGATCGCAAACCATCTTTGGTCGTGATCCATAACAACCCCTCTCCTACGACCAGGGGGTATAGCTCCACCGTGGAGCTACATGCTACCAACCCACGCCTCGCCCCACCTGACCACCTACCGATGCTCTCGTTGCCGTTGCAGGAGGAGAAGTGGAGCGCGGTCCTCCCCTTGTCGTCTGCAGCGCACGGGTCGATGTCCTCGAGCAGGAGGTTACGCACTGGAGCAACACAACATGAGACACAACACACAACAACAACGGTACAACACACTATTAGTATAAGATGATTTTTTTATTTGGCTCCTTTATGTTTCTTCAATGCTTGCCGTACATACCCGTATCTATATCGTTGCCGTTGGCTGCTTCTCGGAGTCTCTTCATAGCTGGAATAACGAGAAATTAAACTAAAAGTCAGGATGAACAGCACTATTGACAAGACAGAAATTAGGTTGAAGGTGCTAGACAGTAGTACTATGATAGTAGTACTGTCCAACACCCTCACTGACAATAACAATATAATAATGGCACATAATGGCAATGGTAATTAACTACTAGAGACTACAGGTCTGATTTGTTACAGTGAATAATAACTAGAGACTACCAGACTGCATTGTGACAGTGATTCACTTCTAGAGACTACCAGACTGCATGGTGACAGTGAATCACTACTAGAGACTACCAGACTGCATGGTGACAGTCATAATAACTAGAGACTACCAGACTGCATGGTGACAGTGAATCACTACCAGAGACTACCAGACTGCATGGTGACAGTGAATCACTACTAGAGACTACCAGACTGCATGTTGACAGTGAATCACTGACCGTATAAATCCCTCCCAATGGGGCTGAGGTTCCTGGAGGCTCGGCCGAGTCGCCGGGCTCTGCCCCCGGTCACCTTCCCCAGCTTATTGCTGGCGACCCCTGACCCGGGGTCGGTCCTCCCCGGCTCCCATAGCAGGTGCAGGTACCGGAGCTCGGACTGTGCCGCCGGTCCGGTTCGACCCAACACCATGTTGTTCCCCCCGGAGATCCCACCCAGGCAGAACCCAGTGGTCGTGGTGGAAGTGGTGGTGGTGGTTGTCGTGGTCCCCCCGGCCATCATCATCCCCGTCTCCGCGCCTCTCCTCCGCTCCTCCTCCCCGTCGAGCGGAGGGGCTTCCCCGGGCTCCACCATGTACTCGCCCTCGCTGCTCGACCGATCGTGGTCCGACGCCGTGCTGGCTATCGGGCTCCATCCGTCCATGGCGACGGTGGGAGCCTTCGGAGGCTGGCTCTGGGTTGTTCAGGGGTCAGGCTCGCTGCATGGGTCCGCTGGTCTGGAAGAACCAGAAAGTAAATACAATGCTCATTGTCAACAGTCAACTTTAAAGCTGGCGTTTGCCGTTTTACCTCACGATTGAAGAAGAGGATTTATCCCCAGCGTTTTAGGAGTCTCGTATACTGCAGTTCATTCACTATTTATAAAGATTTAGTCTCAGAATGACCCAAAATGTCCCTAATTCGGGGTTTCCCGTACTGTCGAGTAAACGTAGTAAAAACCACGCCCATTGTGCTGCCGTAAAGGAGCCAGCTAGTAGCCAATCAGACTCCGTGTTCTTTATTTGTTCTTGGCCAATAGCATCGACTCAGCCGAGGACCCAATCAGAGACTCACATTGGAAGGCGGGCGTGGACCTTTTCTGTCACACACACAGACACAGGCACAAACACATTTAAAGCGGTAGTATACAATCTCGTTTTAATGTGTTTTTTACATGTCATCTTAACACAAAGTATAAAAATAAACAGTGAATAATGCATAACAGGATTTCATATAATGTAAACGTTCACCTTGATGTAAAAACGTACCCTTACCTTCCATCTCATTAAAAAAACATTTTATTTTTACTACATAGTCATTAGCAGATGCTTCCATCCAAAGCTAGTTACAGTGAATTTATTTGAGAAACATTTCATCGAGGAGCAGGTACAAGTAGGCCGCGGACATTGGGGTTCGAACCCAGGACCCTTGGGCTGGGAGCGGAACACCTCTACTACTAACCATACTCCTAGTTTTCCCCTCCAGTGGTATATCAACCATGTCTTTTTGGTTTGTCAAGTGGAAGGTCTGGTTGTGAATGAGGTAATGAGCGAGGGAGGGGCCCCAGACTTCAGGCCGTTAGCTTAGCGGTTAGCGTATTAGCGATTAGCGTAGCCAGTCAGAGCTCCAGCTTGGAGCCCAGTGAGACCGAGGTTCCCGCGGGGCTCAGGTAGCTCGGGAGCGAGGGGCCGGCCTCAGACGAGTCGGAGTCGTGCCCCGAGGGCGGGGCCTCGTCCCTGGGGGGCCGCCACGCCCGGGCCTCTCCGGCCACGCCCTGCCGCTCCAGGTACCCCCGCTGGCAGAACGGCGGGGGCCTCCGATGGGTCAGGGACAGGAGGAAACAGGTCTCTGGGGGAAGGGGGGAACAGGAAGTGAGGTCACACTCACAAAGAACAGGAAGTGATGTCACACTCTTAGTGAATGTACATCTAGAACTAATCTATAACTAAAAGGGCCCTCAGCTGGTCATTGACTGGTGTGTTACCTTTTGAAGGGCTAGAAACAAATTGGTTCTGCCTGTGGGGGCCCTCAGACACTGATTGTTGCTATCTGTAGGGCTCCTCAGGTAGACAGCACCAGGTGTGTTACCTGCGTAGAAGGCCCTGAGGTCCGTCCGGAGGCAGTGCTCCAGGAAGCGTCGCAGCGGCTGACCATGTGACACGGGGCCATCCCACTCCGTCAGGAAGTCCTCGATCATGTGATGCACCGCCTTGGGCCGCGGCAACGGCCAACCGGCGGGCCGGCGCCGCATGTCGCGCTCTGAGGACCAATAGGAGAAGGCGGTTAGAGGCCGACGGCTGTGTGTGGACCAATAAGGATCCCAGAGGACATGGCCTGGCCAGGGAGTTCTGTATGAAGTTAGTTGTTTGAACGGAGACTCTGAGCTCTCCCCCCTCCCTTCTCCGTAGTGAACCAAACCAGGGATATAAACAACTATGTCAATGTTTAACGTTACAAATTTGGTTTTGTTTCACCGCATTTGTGCTCAGTCCCTAATTTGGATGAATTCAAGGATTTCCTGCAGCTTTGTTTGAATATCTTAAACCCAGAACAAGAAAGACGTGTTGGTATAACAGTACAAGCACACATTCATATCCTGTTTTGCATGGAAATACGAGACTGTTTAGAAGTAAGATAAGGTCTACTTTTATTACCCCAGGTCGGACATTTGTAAAAGGGAAAGGTGCACTCTGAGTGGCACCTCATGCAGTCTTTAAAGCATAACATTGGTCTGAGTAATTGCTCCACTAAAACAGACCAATGCGATACATAAACGTGATATATTGCTGTTGTTTACATGGCCGGCAATGCTAATGCAGCTAAATGCTAATCTGCAGAATCTGTACAAGGATGTTATTTTCTGTAAGGGATATGTTGTGGAGGCCAGGAGAGAGGTTTACGACGGTTCCTCCCGGACGGTAGCTGAGCTGCGTGTGTGTGTGTGTCCGGACCACCCACCGGTGGGCAGGCGGTCGTAGTAGTACAGCACGGGGTGCAGGAAGTTGGACCTCCAGGCCTGGGTCCACTCGGACTCGGAGCGGCCGGGGCCCAGGGAGTCGGAGCGGTTCAGCCCGTACTGCATCACCAGCACCAGGAGCCCGCCCTGGGGGACGGGGTGCCCCGCCAGGGAGGGCAGCTGGGGCAGCGCCTGGACCGGGAACTCCTCCAGGTACTCACACTGGGAGCTGCGGTGGGGGGAGGAGCCGTTAGTACTGGGAACAGAGTGATCAGATATTATCACGGCTGAGCTTTTACCGGCAGAAAACATTTTTGGGAGAAAAATAAATAACATGAACGTAAAAAATGTATGTGTTCTATTTTCCCAACATTAAAAGGGTGCAAAAATGTACAATTTAGTGGGAGACCTGGGCTTGGGCCTAATGCAACGGTTGGCTGATTCCTCCCAACAAAAGAAGGAAAAAGCCAGGGGAGGGTCAGAGCATGTAGAGGTGGACCCCGTTCAAAAATATTCCTCCTGAAACTGACAATTATTTTGCTGATTCTGAATAAGCTTTATTTTTCACGGATTCTCCTTGTTTTCAGATTTCAAGTTTCAACCACTTTCTTGATTTTCTTTCAGAATTTCAACTTTCACAACCTTTTTTAGTTTTGATTTTAGACATTTTCAGGGGTACCCCCTGCAGCACTCCAGAGTACCCCCAGCGGTAGGCGTACCCCCCTTTGAGAACCAGTGCTCTAGAAGACAAACATTTGTACCCCTTGAGCAGGACCACGTCGCCCAGGACCCCGAACATCTGGTAGGGCCCCGACGCCTCGTTGACCCGCCTCAGGATCCAGGAGTGCAGCTGGGTGACGGACAGGGGCGTCGACGGCCACCGGTTGCCATGGTAGCGCTGCTCCAGCACACGATGGACGGCTCGCACTGCGGGGGGGGGGGAATATGACCATAGAAAATAAGATCACATATGTTTGAGGATGGCCTTGGACGCCCACCTGGTTATCTGAAGCCTCGGACCCCCGGACCCTCACCTGTGTATCTGAAGCCTTGGACCCCCGGACCCTCACCTGTGTATCTGAAGCCTTGGACCCCCGGACCCTCACCTGTGTATCTGAAGCCTTGGACCCCCGGACCCTCACCTGTGTATCTGAAGCCTTGGACCCCCGGACCCTCACCTGTGTATCTGAAGCCTTGGACCCCCGGACCCTCACCTGTGTATCTGAAGCCTTGGACCCCCGGACCCTCACCTGTGTATCTGAAGCCTTGGACCCCCGGACCCTCACCTGTGTATCTGAAGCCTTGGACCCCCGGACCCTCACCTGTGTATCTGAAGCCTTGGACCCCCGGACCCTCACCTGTGTATCTGAAGCCTTGGACCCCCAGACCCTCACCTGTGTATCTGAAGCCGTGGATGAAGCCCCCGGCGGAGGAGCGGTAGTCCCGGGAGTGGGCGGCGGTCCCCAGGATGAACAGCCCTGGGGTGCCCCGCCCCTCGTACCAGGGACTCACGGCTGGCAGGCGACCCCGGGCGACCTCACTGTTGGGGGGTCGGGCCGAGCTGGGGGGGGGGCAGGATGGAGGTCAGAAAGCTCTGGAACTAGGGTCAGATTCAGGACGGGGGACAGACTACAGCCAGGTGGAGATCGAGATTCTTTGCGTCCTCGATACTTTTATATCATCAGGGCAACTTAAAAATGTATGATCAGAAGAAAGGCTCTGTCCAACGTGGGGGCGCTTTAGTGCGTTCACTTATAGTCAATCTGCACCCACTATGTTCGGTTCTGTTTTTTCACAGTACCTTGAAAAAGAATGGCAGCCAAGAGCCAAACCTGACCCAAAACACAACGTTGAACCACATCAAACCTCAAAACGCACCAGAACATCCGAACATTGGATCGCAATATCGACAGAATCGCAATATTGACCGAATCGCAATACTTATTAGATCGGCACTTACTAATCTTTGTAATATTGTATCGTAAGCTCCCTGTTGATTCCTCTTTGCTAGTTCACATAGAAGGAACATAATAATACCTTAATGTAATATACTAAAGAGTGTGTAATATATATAATATTGTATATTGAAGTTAAAAAGTGTGTACTGAACATGCGCCTCCTACCCGTCGAAGATGGAGAAGTTGAAGGTGAAGCCAAGGCAGGTGATGACGCGGTCGTACGGCTGCCGCAGGGAGAAGTTGTCATAGTGATACGCCGGCAGGTTGGCGGCGGCGACGCGCGACCCGTTCCTAACGTCCTGGTTGTCAAGGAGATCGGCCAGCGTCAGGTACAGCCGCCCTCCTCCCCCCTTCCTCCCCTCCCCCCTCCCCTCCCCCTCCGTCTCCCGGGGCCCCGCCCCCCCTGCCCGGCGGCCCCTCCTGCGCGGCGGCGGCGTGGAGGGGTGCGGGCCCTGGTCGTCGTGGCGACGGACGATGGCGATGTCCTCCAGGCCGCCCTCCACCAGCCCGTCCAGGGACTTGAGCTGGTAGGTGTCCAGGAGCTCGTTGTTCACCGCCCTGAGGACACCATGACGTCATTCAGCTGCAGGGTACAGTGCACTCTGTTCTACTGCAGTCTAATCAAATGTAATATATTAGAATCTAGCCTCATCTAATCTAGTCTAATCTATGATGTTGTATATTATAATGTAACCTCATCTAATCTAGTCTAATCTATGATGTTAAATATTATAATGTAGCCTCATCTAATCTAGTCTAATCTATGATGTTATATATTATAATGTAGCCTCATCTAATCTAGTCTAATCTATGATGTTATACATTAGCATTTAGCCTCATCTAATCTAGTCTAATCTATTATGTTAAATGTTATAATTTAGACTAATTTAATCTCGTCTAATCTAATCAAATTTATTATAATCCAATCAATGTAATCTAGTCAAACCCAATCGAATCCATTCTAATCTAGTCTAAGAGGGCGCTGCTATGACCTAGAGCTGCCACTCGTGTCAGTTTCAAGTTTACTTCCTGCTGTTTCCTATATACTGTACATATACTATAGATATATATTATTTTGTACTATTGGGAAAACCTGTCTTTGCATCTGGCGCTAAACTCCAGAATGATTACAGTTGTACTGCACTGTCATTGCACAACAACAACAATTAAAATCGTAGCACTTTTGTAATTTTTTATAAATCTCCTACTTCTCTGTCCTCTCTCGCACCAGATGAGGTACGCTCCTATCAGCCGTACCGGAGGTCTCCTACGTAGTGCGTCTGCCAGGCCAGGCGCACCGGGCTGGGGCTGTACAGGTGCACCCGGCTGGCCCGGCCCAGGATGCTCTGGGCCGTCTCGAAGGCCGAGTTCCCCTTCCCCAGGATCAGCACCGCCTGGTCCACGAAGTCCTCGGGGTCCACCGACACCGCCTCGTAGCCCTCCGTCAGGTCCCGGCCCGGGAACTCCACCTTCTGGGGGTCCCACAGCCCCGTGGAGACCAGGAGCACCCTGCCGGGGGGAGAGAGAGGGAGAGAGGGGGAGGGAAAGGGGAGAGACAAGGGAGCAGGGGCGAGAGGAAGAGAGGGGGGGGGGGGGAGGAAGAGAGAAGGAGGGAGAGGGAGAGACAGGGGGGAGAGTAGAGACAGGGGAAAGGAAGAGAGGGAGGCAGAGAGAAGGGGGAGAGGGAGAGGCGGGGGAGAGGAAGATAGGGAGATAAAGAGATCATCTTCATGCCCCCCCCCCCCCCCGGTATAAGGTAAACCCAGGGGCCTCTGCTACCTGCAGCTGTACTCCGTCCCCTTCCGGTCCGTCAGCATGTACCTCCGGCCCGAGGGGGTCTGGACGGCCCGGACCCTCCCCACGTCCACGCCGTAGCGCACCTCCAGCCCCAGCTCCTCGGCGAACAGGGACAGGTAGCGCGGGTAGGCGTCGGCCGGCGGGTACAGGTCGCGGCTGATTCGCTGGAACAGCAGGTCAGGCCTGTCACTCAGCAGGGAGTTCCAGTCGTGGCGCAGGTTGAACTCCCGGTTCCGCCTCCCGGTGTAGATCTTGTTGATGCTGATCAGCTTCCGGTGTCTTGGGTAGCTGAGCAACAAAAAGAGCATCAGGAACAGTATTATAGTAGGAACAGCATTAGGAACAGCATTATAGTAGAAGAGCATCAGGAGCAGTATTATAGTAGAAGAGCATCAGGAACAGTATTATAGTAGAAGAGCATCAAAACAGAATTATAGTAACAAAGCATCAGGAACAGTATTATAGTGGAAGAGCAGCAGGAACAGTATTATACAGGAACACCATGAGAGGAACAGTATTATAGTAGGAACAGTATTATATATTTATATTAGAATAGCCTTAGGTAGAGTAGTATAGTAGAAATGGCATTCCGGACAGAATAACAGTAGTAATAGTAGTAGCAGTAGTAGTAATAGTATCAGTATCAGTAGGCCTATAATACCAACACTACCGGCTCGAATGTAAGGAATACCTTACGAGGTTAAGAAGTTCATCAAAACCCAAACAGTACAAGACAGTATAACAAGTATCATCAGGTCATGGAGGGATGCCCACAGACACCTACATGTTGAAGAAACTCCCAGGGCCCGAGTTCCGCTCTAGGATGACGTAGTTCCTGTTGGCTTTGGCGAGGAAATGTCCCGCCTGCATCCCGGCGGGGCCCGCCCCCAGCACGCAGTAGTCATATCGATCAGGCTGATCGATCACAGCCCGGACCAGGCCGATTGCCGCAGACAGGAGGAGGACGAGGAAGAGGAGGAGGGCGGCCGGGAAGCGATCCATAACCTGTGTCACAGTTCAGTCTTAAAACTTATCCCAGTCGTTATTTAACTTTAATAATGACTTTATGAAATCAGACCCCCATCGGAATGGGGTCCTGTTCTAGGAGCAGAATTATAAGAGTTGATCGTTTGTATTCAATGCGGTTGTGAGATCAATGATTCCACGAATATATGTCCATACTAATCCGAGGGGTGCGAACATAATGTGCATACTAAATCTGAGTCAGGTTTAACTGTTGGATGAGGTTTTAGTTAAAAATTGCCAGGCTACGTGAAAGACATGTAGAGACGATACAAACGCCCAAACGAGAAGGGTAAAGTGGGCAACTGAGACTATGGGTGGATGAAAAGATATGAACGTGGCTTTAAGTTATGTTTATGAATAGTGAACAGTATAGGAGCATCGGCCGGAGGCTGCGGTGTCTTGTCTCTGAACCAGATGTGATCATAAAATATGGGCACAGACATGAACTTTAAACCCCCTCCTGACGCATTATCCCACGGTTTATAGGACATGGGCACAGACATGCGCCATACCTTTACTTTCGACCTCCTTCCTGACGCACTATCCCGTCGGAAGACGTCTGGCGGCAGTCGACATCGGGCTGTAGGAGATCTGCCAGCAAGGCTACATGTTGAGTATGTTGGATTTCATAACATGATGTGCTCGGTACCCCCCCAGCGCTATGAACCACGCAGCTCCCCCAGGTCCAAGAGACCACCCTGTTCATGCCCACACTATATGAACCGCGCAGGTTCCCCGGGTCCTAGAGGACACCCTGTTGAAATTGGCAATTATGTATTTTTATTAGTTGGTCAAATATAAGGTTGTGTTTTTAAGGTGGAGATGTTCTGGTAGGGTTATATATTTCTTTGGGAGTTAGGACTTTTGGATTTTCTGAAGTCAGAATTATGACTTTAAAATCAGAATGAAAAGAGTTCAGACTTTTAAAGTCAGAATTCTGAGCATGAAGTCAGAATTATGTGAATAAATTAAGAATATAGTCTGAATTCTGTGAATAAAGTCTGAATTCTGTGAATAAAGTCTGAATAATGTCTGAATTCTGTGATTAAAGTCAGAATTCTGACTTTCATCTCAGAATTCTGATTTAAAACTAAGAACAAAAAATAAATTCACATGTGGCCCTAATCCCCTTCCATGCTATACTATAGCCCACAAGAACACAGTAGAATAACAGTGTTACTCTTAACGTAGGATGCATGTGTGTGGTGAGGTTATCACTTGCTTCTATCGATGCATATAAAGTTGTGTTTTTAGGTGCTGATTTTCTGGAGATACACACGTGTTTCTGGTTTCTAGGGTTCGGTAGAGGATTGCTTATCCACTGCTGGGATTATAAACATGTGTTCAACATAATGTTCCTTTCACTCCAGCTGTAGTCTCCCATACTAGTGATTCAACACTAGGGGGCAGTATTGTAAATCAATAAAACGGACAATTCAGTCCCTCCAGGATTTCGCGGGCCTTTTTTAAGATTGTTGCGGCCTAAAATGCCTGATGTTTCGTGAGCTTTTCAAAAAAGTTGCTGTAAAAGTTGCGAATGTTGCGATTTTCCTGATGTTAAATATTAAGTTATTACTGCAATTTCCCCCAGTAATTTGTTAAATATTAAGTTATTACTGAAAAAAACATTAATTAAAAGAACAAAAACACTGAGAAATTGTCCTATAAATAATTGATTTTTGATTCTTTCCAAGCTGGTAATTGACTTGGATGCAACAGCATCCAAGTCAGTGATCTGCCTCGTCGTCTGACGTCCTGCCTGCAGTTCTGCAGTTCTGTAGTTATGTTTCGAGGTGGTGAAATGCTTATCAATGTAAGATTTATGCTTATGTTCTACCACAATGTTGCATGCAGTGCAAAATAACTTTCCGCCGCTTTCATGTAGAATACCAAGATACTGCTCTTCACGATCTTTCACAGTTACTTTGGTCGCCAAGTGTGAAACGTTGGACGCGCACATGCTGCATGAATGCTTGAATCGCTTGAACGTAGTAAACATGGAAGTAAGGTAGTTTGACAACGTCAGTTCTAGACGACGCCACTGATTGGTCAAATTTGCAGGAAAGTTGCGGTGGTTTGTTAAAATTGTGACACAGCCCTGAATTCGCGGTGATTGGTTCATGTTGCGTTGAAGTTGCAAATCGCAACATCGCAAAATCCTGGAGGGTCTGACAATTTGATAGTTCTAATTATTGAGGTAAATGAGAGTTGCGTAGTTGAATGAAACTCAGAGCATTCCTTGTCAAAAGATGTGAGGACATATTCTGGGAGGCTCTACTCTAATGGTTATCGTGTGTCTTTGTTTTTCTTTCAAAAACTTATTCAAACAGAAATCGGAAAGCTTTCAATAGAGAATGACCTTGATCTAAGCATTTATATGTGGTTTATTATTCTTAAAAGCAACTGAAGCATAATTACATTTCAGGTTAAAAGCCTACTGAAAGCTTTTTTTAAACGTAGCTTTGAATGCAGACGTTTCGGTATTTTGAGGGACAAAATATGGATTTGATGCTCTTCTACTCGTGAAAAGTAAAGTTCCAAGGTAAAGTCACAAGAATGTAATGTGCCAACATATTGAATAACCTTGGAATGACTCGACATTTTGACACCTTCCAAATCAGCCAAGAGAACAACACAAACACGGCTGAATAAACATTGACACACACACACACACTCTCACTCTCACTCTCACACACACACACACACACACACACACACACACACACACACACACACACGCATACACCGAAGATTTGTCCAGCATCCAATTTGATTGGTGCTGGGACTTGAAAGGTTGGCGCATTCCTTTGTGTGATACAGACGTTTTGTTCCAGTTTCCAGGAATCTATGGAGTTAGGAGCATTATAGGTTGAAGAATGCAATCAGCTCTCTCTTATGGTGGATATTCAGGAGCATTGGTACGACACAAACACACTGCAAAGACTCATACACAAACACACTGAACAGACTCATGCACAAACACACTGAACAGACTCATGCACAAACACACTGAACAGACTCATACACAAACACACTGAACAGACTCATACACAAACACACTGAACAGGCCAATACACACACAAACACACGCACGCACACATGCATGCACGCACACACACACTTGCAGTCATGCACTAACACAAAGGTATGTACACACACACAGCCATTAATGCACACATGGCATGCACACACAAACAGACGCACACACACGCACACACACTGCATTTCATGCACACACACAGAGGCATGCACACACAACCCTGGACACACACAGACACACACACACACTTCACTGCATGATAGCTCTGCTAGCTTCCTCAAACCGTACATCTTCTAACACCCCCGCTCAGAGAGATACAAACAAGCACACACTCACACACACACACACACACACACACACACACACACACACACACACACACACACACACACACACACACACACACATTAACACAGGTACTAATAGACACACATTGACACACAAACACACACCCACCAAACACACCACACACTGCATGATACCTTTGCTTGTTCTTTAAAACTGTACATCCAGCGCCTCCGCTCTTCCGGTTATTTATTTATTTCCCGGTAAACAACACAACAAACTCTTTTCTTCCGTCTTCTGTTAACAGGCCCTGGAGGAGCTCTGGGGCCCTCAGAGGGGCCCTGGGCCTGGTCTTCTAGAACATCTATTCTGCAGAAAGGTGTCTCTCTGTCTTCTGTTAAAGACGCACCTACAAAGCCGTGGGCCCCCAGAAGGGCTGTGGGGCTCTAGGAGAGTATGTGGGGCCACAAGAGGGGCTGCGGGGCCTCAGAGGGTCTCTGGGGCCCTAAGAGGGTCTGTGGGGCCTCTGTGGGCCCTCAGAAGGGCTGTGGGGCTCTAGAAGAGTCTGTGGGGCAATAAGAGGGGCTGTGGGGCCTCAGAGGGTCTCTGGGGCCCTAAGAGGGTCTGTGGGGCCTCTGTGGGCCCTCAGAAGGGCTGTGGGGCTCTTGGAGAGTCTGTGGGGCTATACGAGGGGCTGCGGGGCCTCAGAGCGTCTCTGGGCCCTAAGAGGGTCTGTGGGGTCTCTGTGGGCTCTCAGAAGGGCTGCGGGGCCTCAGAGGGTCTGTGGGGCCCTAAGAGGGTCTGTGGGGCCTCTGTAGGCCCTCAGAGGGTCTCTGGGGCCCTAATGGCGCATTTCCACTGCAGGGTGCGGAACGGATCGGATCGCAAAGGTGCGGGTCGGATCGCGTTTCCACCGCCAAAAGTGGGCGTGACCCGGACTTTGCCGTACCCGTTCCGACCCCATTCTAGGGACTCCTCCGTTGCGGTACCCAAAACGAGACCAGACGCCTGAAAGGGTACCCTGGAATTCTAGCTACACCCCCCCTCCGTTGATTGGTCGACAGAATCGTCACTTCCGGGTGACGCGGGGATAAAAACAAACAAACAGTAGCCTCGAGGTATTATTCTTTACAATTAACATGTCGCGTAAAAAGCTTGCTTGGGCGAACAAGGAGGTGGAGACGTTCGTCTGCATTCTTGCGGAGGAAGACGTTGTTTACGATGTTTACGTAGCTGCCGCGGCGATTGACATCCGGCCTACCACCAAGGGTACTGTCGGCAGTGGAAACGCGACCTCGGAACTGAGCTGGGCTATACTGCCCCCTCCCTACCGCCCCTTTGAGATCCGATCCGTTCCGCACCCTGCAGTGGAAACGCGGCATAAGAGGGTCTGTGGGCCCTCAGAGGGTCTCTGGGGCCCTAAGAGGGTCTGTGGGCCCTAAGAGGGGCTGTGGGGCCTCTCTGGGCCCTCAGCGGGTCTCTGGGGCCCTCAGTGCGTCTGTGGGCCCTTAGAGGGGCTGTGGGGCCTCAGATGGGCTGTGGGGCCCTTGGAGGGTCTCTGGGCCCTAAGAGGGGATTTGGGGCCCTCAGATGGTGGTTGCCCGTAGCGACGGGGGCGTTAGGTGAAGGTGGGGCCCAGGTGTAAAGGGCCGACATCAGGTAACACGGAGGGAACAGCAGATGCACACCTTAACAGGTGACAGATGGGCAGACAGGCAGACAGACATACAGGCAGACAGTCAGGCAGACAGTCAGACAGACAGGTAGGCAGGTAGGTATATATAGACAGAGAGACAGGCAGATGAGTAGATAGACAGACAGACCATAAGGCAGAAATGCAGCTAAACAGACAGACAGACAGACGGACCAAAAGCCAGACATAAAGACGGACTGACAGGTAGGATGCAGAGATTGAATCAAACCTCTCAGTCGTTTCATTATCATCCTGCTCCTCTCTATAGTTCAAAACTTCAAACTAAATATCAACACATGGGGCCCTGATTGATTGACACACACTCAGGCCAGCACTCATGAATCCCGTTGCTGTATTAAATGCATACATCACTCTAGATCGATTGTGTAAGCTTCTCAACTTATGTTACAGTCCACGGTCTATATTTTCTGAATGAGTGGTTGTCAGGTTTGTCATCCTCCCTCCTGTTCCCGCGCAGCCTTTCCCGCGCTGCTCTCCATGGTGCTGAAGATGAACAAATACTAACGCTTTCTTATTTAACACCGAAATATAGCTCTTGCACTTTACTTTTCGATTTAATGATTTTTTCATCACCGATCAAACATCCTTTTTGGAATAAGTCGACTTTGAGTAACAGTGTAAGTCGAGTCAACATTCAAAGCACTAAATGTGCTGTTAATGTGGCTCACATTGCCAACGCAGACTGTCCGATATTATGAACGCTGCCCATTCATTCGTAGCAGCTCTCTTCCGAGTTTAATCACTACCACAGATCAAAACCAAAACGGCGCTATCTCACACTGGCCAAAAAATCGCCAATTTACGCCTCTAGATTTTAATGAGCAGTAAACGACTTTAATGTTTTTTTTTTTAAGGCGTCATTAGGTGGCGCTGTGAGTGTGTGAGTGTTCTGGTCCAGGGCTGGTCTCAGATAAGCATAGAGAGATGAACGCGGAGAGCTGCTCAGTCCATGCCCGCGGTGGAGACGCGCGGGGTCCTCCTCTGAGAAGCGCACGTTGCCATGCTTCATGCTTCACTTCTCCTTGAAGGAGGAGGGGATGGCTCTGGTCGTCTGTGAAACGCCCCGATATCTCCTGACTCCACGACAAGCGTAAAGGGGAGAACGTTCACTCTTTCAGCAGTTGTTAGACTTTACTACTCGGACCAAAAATCGGTGGATTGCTGCCGTGCTGGTTTCGTGATTCCCGCGCACCTATCGCCGAGGATTATCGCGACTGTGCGTCAAAGTTTCCGCTGATGTTTTGGTCGTTTTGTCACGAGACATTAAGTTTGCCTGTGATTGTTCCGGAAGTTACAGCTCGTGCTTTGCCAGGGATTTGCATCGATACGTGGCGAAGTGTAAAGTTGCACTGCGCGTCTTGCTGACAGCGGGGGGTCGCGATACAGCGTGAGACCACCACGATACAGCAGTGAGACCACCCCGACACAGCGTGAGACAACCACAATATAGCCGTGCAAACACAACGATACAGCTTGTGAGCACCACGATACAGCGCGAGAACGCCACTATGTCGCAGCGTCCCGGCGTTTCCTCCGCTTGCAGAACATGACCGCAGCGGTCAGCGACCTATCCAACATGCTGAGATGTCTCGTTACACTGAAGCCGTTCAGGTGAGTGCACGCGAAGTTACACTCAGTGGTGGCGGTCATAGCCGATCTGTGGACAAGTTGAAAGTCATATTTAGACCCTCTCTAACGTTCTGTTTTCTGTGTCGCTGTTTTCAAAAAGAATGCGCCCTTATGCGTTTCAGTGAGTCGCACTGTAGTCTACTCTCTACTCTGTGAAAGGAAGTTTGGTGCGCGCGCACGCGCGTGCGTATATGTGTGTATGTCTGTGTGTGTTACTGTGAGTTGCTGTGTTTGGTTAGGTGTGCGGGTGGGTTGGTTAGTGTATGTTCTTTTGTGTGTAGGTGTGTGGGCGGGTGTGTGTATGTCCATGTGTTTGTGTGTGTATGTGTTGGTGTGCGCGTGTGTGTGTGGGTGTGGGTGTGTGCGTGTGTGGTGTGGGTTTGTGGGTGGGTGTATGTCCGTTTGTGCATGTGTGCACTCAACAAAATAGAGAAATAAGTCAGAGCAGACAGAGAGAGAGAGAGAGAGAGGGAGAGAAGACAGAGAGAGAGAGAGAGAGAGAGAGAGAGAGAGAGAGAGAGAGAGAGAGAGAGAGAGAGAGAGAGAGAGAGAGAGAGAGAGATAGAAAAGGTGTGTACCAAAGAACAACTGGACTCATATGCACCTTTTCCCCTAAATAATGGATGTCTCTCGATCCCAAATGTCCGCAGTCTACCTGAAGGCATCTGGAGCAAGAAATTTGCCGTTCCTTCAGGGTCTGGCTCTGAATTCCCTGTCAATCGCCTCAGAAGAAAGCGTACCATAGCATAAAACTTGGCCATAGAAATACCTTTTAAGTCAAACCCCCGTACTGTGAAATGCTTGCGGCTGCACACACACAGAGCTTTGAACAAAGCCCTCTCCAGACGGGAGAATGCAGCACTGCTATATAATAGTGTGGAAGTCCTTTTCTATGCGAAGGACCTCACTGGTACAATGGCTGTGTGTGTGTTTCCTGTGACAAGGCTCTGTGTAGCAGAGACACAGTCTTTATGGTCATTCCTTGTCTGTTACCATGTGGCTCCTTGGCTAGCACACATCAGAGGTTATTAACTAACCCAAGATGGGAAATCTGTCAAAGCATAAGTACAGGACAGTAATAATATATGATATAATCTCTAATGATAAAAGCACAAAATCACACACGACCAAAGACACACGACCAAAGACACTGACATACAATCCGCCCCACACAAACACAGACGCACACGCACACGCACGCGCACGCGCACGCACACACACACACACACACACACACACACACACACACACACACACACACACACACACACACACACACACACACACACACACACACACACACACCCGGACACCTTGTCTCCTGTGCTGATCCCCCTGCTGTGCTCCCTCCAGGATCTTCGTGGTGGGCCTGGGCTTCTTCAGCCTCTGCTTCCTGATGACCTCCCGGGGCCCCCCCTTCACCGCCCGGTCCGAAGGTAAGCCCCCCCCCCCCCCCCCCCCCAGAGCCAGAGTTCAGGACACCTTGAGAGGACCAGGGCCCCAGAGAGCCAGAGTTCAGCACACCTTGAGAGGACCAGGGCCCCAGAGAGCCAGAGTTCAGCACACCTTGAGGGCCCAGGGCCCCAGAGGGCCAGAGTTCAGCACACCTTGAGGGCCCAGGGCCCCAGAGGTCCAGAGTTCAGTACACCTTGAGAGGACCAGGGCCCCAGAGAGCCAGAGTTCAGTACACCTTGAGAGGACCAGGGCCCCAGAGGTCCAGAGTTTAGTACACCTTGAGGGCCCAGGGCCCCAGAGGTCCAGAGTTCAGCACACCTTGAGAGGACCAGGGCCCCAGAGAGCCAGAGTTCAGTACACCTTGAGAGGACCAGGGCCCCAGAGGTCCAGAGTTCAGTACACCTTGAGGGCCCAGGGCCCCAGAGGTCCAGAGTTCAGTACACCTTGAGAGGACCAGGGCCCCAGAGAGCCAGAGTTCAGCACACCTTGAGGGCCCAGGGCCCCAGAGAGCCAGAGTTCAGTACACCTTGAGAGGACCAGGGCCCCAGAGGTCCAGAGTTCAGTACACCTTGAGAGGACCAGGGCCCCAGAGAGCCAGAGTTCAGTACACCTTGAGAGGACCAGGGCCCCAGAGGTCCAGAGTTCAGTACACCTTGAGAGGACCAGGGCCCCAGAGAGCCAGAGTTCAGTACACCTTGAGAGGACCAGGGCCCCAGAGAGCCAGAGTTCAGTACACCTTGAGAGGACCAGGGCCCCAGAGAGCCAGAGTTCAGTACACCTTGAGAGGACCAGGGCCCCAGAGGTCCAGAGTTCAGTACACCTTGAGAGGACCAGGGCCCCAGAGGTCCAGAGTTCAGTACACCTTGAGAGGACCAGGGCCCCAGAGGTCCAGAGTTCAGTACACCTTGAGAGGACCAGGGCCCCAGAGGCCCAGAGTTCAGGACACTTCGAGGGCTCCGGGGCCCGGCCCTCTCACAGCTCCTGGCCCTCAGGGTGTCCGCGTCGTTAATAAGGTGTCTAGGTTCCAACGGAGAGCTCTGTGGGGCGTCGCTGATGCAGGAGGCCCCTGATCGCCCCCCCACTGTGAGACGTCCCTGGCGCCGCAGAGATCAGAGGGTTCCACTGCTAGCACCCCTGGGGGGCCGTGTGTGTAAACGGAAATGCTTTGACCTAAACTCGTCCATCTTTGATCCATCCAAACCGTACAGGGATCCATCTTTGACCCGTCAGATCCTTACCGATGATGTCACTAGTCCAACTGTTCCACCAGTTTAAACTAAATGGGGGTTGCAGACTCCCTTGATTTGGAACAGATGAAGGTTCCCCTTTCAGGAAGTCCATAGTTCAACATGGCTGCTTGGTCCGTGTGGTTGAAAAAGACAGAAAAAAATACACAAAGGCGACACCAACCAAACCACATTTAAAGAAGGCCAGCACTTTGTTCATCATATATAAGTACAGGACAGTAATAATATATGATATAATGTCTAATGATAAAAGCACAAAATCACACACAAACAAAGACACTGACATACAATCCGCCCCACACAAACACACACACACACACACACACACACACACACACACACACACACACACACACACACACACACACACACACACACACACACCCACCCAGCCACACACCTACACACACACACCTACATAGCGACACCAACCAAACCACATTTAAACAAGGCCAGCACCTTGTTCATTATATCCACCAGCAGGGGTTTGGGGTTGGAGCAGGAGTTGGGATTCGTGTGCTTTAATCTCGACTGCATGGCGGGGTCAATATTGTCTATGTTAGCACGCTAGCGAGGGTCTCTCCACCTCCGGCGTCAAGCCATGTTTAATCTCGTCGACCAATCAGCTCAGAGGAAACTGGGCCTCAATCACTATGAATACATTATATTAACAAATCAAGTTCTGCCAATTCCCTTAAAGGCAGCCGCAGCCCTATTGACGTTATATTAATAAATCACGTTTCAGCCATTCCCTTCACATTATATTAACAAATGATCTCACGGATGTTCTCGTGAAATAATCTTAGCATTCACGTTGCATAGGCCAATCATGTGCCAACGATTCCCTTCAAGGCAAAAACATTTACATTATGTGCAAAGTGTCTAATTTACATAATGTGACTTAAAACACAAATTCATGGTGGGGCGAAAATGTCGGAGATGATGCGTCAGGATGCAAACGCCATGAGCTCCTGAGCTCTACAACGCCATGAGCTCCTGAGCTCTACAACGCCATGAGCTCCTGAGCTCTACAACGCCATGAGCTCCTGAGCTCTGCAACGCCATGAGCTCCTGAGCTCTACAACGCCATGAGCTCCTGAGCTCTGCAACGCCATGAGCTCCTGAGCTCTGCAACGCCATGAGCTCCTGAGCTCTGCAACGCCATGAGCTCCTGAGCTCTGCAACGCCATGAGCTCCTGAGCTCTGCAACGCCATGAGCTCCTGA
Organism: Gadus macrocephalus; assembly: GCF_031168955.1. Classification (NCBI taxonomy): domain Eukaryota; kingdom Metazoa; phylum Chordata; class Actinopteri; order Gadiformes; family Gadidae; genus Gadus; species Gadus macrocephalus. Next base: position 19,205,433 of record NC_082383.1, read on the forward strand.
GCTCTGCAACGCCATGAGCTCCTGAGCTCTGCAGCAAAACAGAAGAAAAACCTATTCGAAGATATTTAATTGGAATTTTCCTTCACAAAAAGCATAATCATACCTGCACCATACCATTAACGCACATCCAAACTCCTGGATTCCATCCAGAAGGATCCCCCCCCCCCCCCGCCCCCCCCCGGGAGGGAAAAAGCCCCTCCCCCCCTCCCCGGAATACAGAGACCTGGTACCCTCAACTAGACAGGCAGAGAAGCGGGAGGTATGCTAATGAAGTTTGGGTGCGAACTCTCAGTGTCAAATTAATCCGAACAGGGACATTTTACATCTGCCCAGAGACAGACCAGGACCTTCCCTCAACCCAGAGACATATCCTTCTGTGTGCCACCGAAACCTCATCATCAGAATCCCCAGACTTCATGAGGACAGCTCCTCTAAACTAGAGGAGGAAATTCCACTACGTCCCCACTATCTGGGTCGTGGACGTATTCTGATCTGTGGAGACCTCAATCACAGGGCTGGACTGGAGCCTGACAGCCTCAGGGCATAGGGGGATAAACCACGAGAGGCGGGGGCCATCCCCTTCAGGAAGGTTCCCCTCAGATATAACTGTGACAAAACTACAAATAAGCATGGACTACAACTCCCACAGCTGTGTGATTCAACCAAGGGACACCGTCAACGGTAGGGCTGCACGATATGGGGACATCCCGATTTTTTTTGGGTGAATGGCGATACACGATATATGTCTCAATATTTTCTATAGAGTGGGTTATAATTTTTTTTGTAAGTCAAAAGCCACATGTGAGATGTTGCAAGCACTTTTATCAAAACACAGGTCAGGACTGCAACATTTATCAACATGTGATTTTGTATCGTTATTTTGTAGCAAAATGGAACACTTTGAAGGTTACACAAATAGCTGCCAGTTAAAACATTGGTTGTGCCATTAAGGAACTCTGGCTGGCACATGGCACATGTGCCAAGTGCCTGAATGTTAAATTGAATGAACATGTTTAAAAAAAAAAAGGGAACAGTTTTTCATTTTCAAATAATTTCGATTAGGTAAGTTGTACCTTGGGTCCATTGTTTGAAGCAACTTTTTGAATCCATCCTGGGCTACCGTTGCGACCGGGACCATGTCTTTTGCGATGTGGTAGGCCACCGCTTTAGTGATGTATCGCCACTATGTGGTTTTCCTGTCATATGGCTCACCACGAGTGAAGGAGACTTGCAAAAGACATTGGTTCGGGGCAGAAGAAGCTTTCGCGGCCGGAGATGCAGCAGCACAGCCACAGAGTTTTACGGATTCATCATACTGCACTTTGTGCCGCTGCTGTAAATGGTGGCACAGAAGTGTCGTGCTCCCACTTTTAGCCGCAACGGTTTTGCTACACTCTCTACAGATGACCTGCAGCTCATCTGTTTTTTCAAACCCAAAACATTTTCATATTATGGAGCCGTTGTTTCTCTTATAAACAATTTCGTCTCCCGCCGCCGTCTCGTTTTCTTTACCGGTATCCTCCATGCTTGTTGTGTTGTGAACTTGTGAGGGGGCGGCGGGGGCAGGAATGAGGCGTCTTTGCGCACGTTCGGAAGGACAGAGTGGGAGGGGTCGCGCTCGCGCTCACATAGTCTCCAAGGCAAACACAGATGCTTGAGGCGAAAACGGACAATTTTAACATATATATCGATGTAAACGATATTGTCAAATATTTTATCCCCTTGGAAATTATATCGATATATCTTACATAGCCGATATATCCTGCAGCCCTAGTCAACGGTAGATCTTGCGGAAACCCCTGTGGAAGATACACCTACAGCTCAAATCTTGGCAGTTGTACGGTAGATTATTGATCACAGACCTTAGCCTTGTGTCTATAATAGCGTTCACACCCTACTTACACAGAGCAACACAAAACCAAAGATGCGTAAAAAGCACACTGCTATCCTGCTAGATTGCGGGATAGCAGTGTGGAAACATTTACACCTAAAGCAATAACACAATGAGTCACATCTGAGGCAATAGTTACTTGGGCAGCAGAGGGAGCCAATGGGAGGAGAGAGCCAATCCAACACATTTCACCTCTCAGCCTTGCAATCAAGCCTGAAGGTTTCAAACTGACTAAGAACACTAGCAACGCTAAATGGTTGGGCGATGAATCCCAAAACACTAGAATTTGTTTGGAGACCTGTCTGATGAAAACATAGAGACACAGACCACCCGATTATCCGACTCCATTATTATGAGACCTTAGCACAGTACAGAAACATGATAAGGGGAAAGAGAGAGCAGCATGTTGAGAACCAGATAAATCCAGAGGAGATATATATACAGTATCTATAGATTCACACCATATCTGGTCTGAACAAACAAAACAGGAAGATCTCCTAAATAGAGATGCGTTGGTAAACCACTTCGCTAATCTACTGGCCCCATGGACCAAACACATATAAACGATACGTTACAAACACTAGAGTCAGTAATTAAAGATAAGGGAACCAAATAGACTCTCCAATCATTTTCAGATAATCAGGCCAAATAAAATCCTCCAAACTCCAAGACCGGTTGTGTAGGGGAAGAACCTACGACTTCATCAAGCCCATGACCACACACAACTAAATGGGCTGTAAAGATAGTAAGGACAACCAGATACCTGGTTTCCTCAAAG